>NW_027308609.1:0-87004 GCF_047496885.1 Scyliorhinus torazame | reverse complement strand
ACACACTGTGGCCATTCTGGGTAGACACACATGTGGACCCTCCTTTCAAAACTGACAGGTGAGGAAGTGCATTCAGACGGGGTCCCACTTTCAACAGCACTGCCATCAGCACCTCTGACTAACTGTGTCGCTCCCCCACCCCGCAGCCCCCCTCTTCGTCCCCCACCCACCTTCCTCTCCGTCCCCCTCCCCCACCTCCCTCTCCGTCCCCCTCCCCCACCTCCCTCTCCGTCCCCCTCCCCCCACCTCCCTCTCCGCCCCCCTCCCCCCCACCTCCCTCTCCGTCCCCCTCCCCCACCTCCCTCTCCGCCCCCCTCCCCCCACCTCCCTCTCCACCTCCCTCTCCGTCCCCCTCCCCCCCACCTCCCTCTCCCCCCCCTCCCCCCCCCACCTCCCCCTCCCCCCCCCCACCTCCCTCTCCGTCCCCCTCCCCCCACCTCCCTCTCCGTCCCCCTCCCCCACCTCCCTCTCCGTCCCCCACCCCCCACCTCTCTCTCCGTCCCCCTCCCCCCACCTCCCTCTCCGTCCCCCTCCCCCACCTCCCTCTCCGTCCCCCTCCCCCACCTCCCACTCCGTCCCCCTCCCCCACCTCCCTCTCCGTCCCCCTCCCCCCACCTCCCTCTCCGTCCCCCTCCCCCACCTCCCTCTCCGTCCCCCTCCCCCCACCTCCCTCTCCGTCCCCCTCCCCCCACCTCCCTCTCCGTCCCCCTCCCCCCACCTCCCTCTCCGTCCCCCTCCCCCCACCTCCCTCTCCGTCCCCCTCCCCCACCTCCCTCTCCGTCCCCCTCCCCCACCTCCCTCTCCGTCCCCCTCCCCCACCTCCCTCTCCGTCCCCCTCCCCCACCTCCCTCTCCGTCCCCCTCCCCCACCTCCCTCTCCGTCCCCCTCCCCCACCTCCCTCTCCGTCCCCCTCCCCCACCTCCCTCTCCGCCCCCCTCCCCCCACCTCCCTCTCCGTCCCCCTCCCCCACCTCCCTCTCCGTCCCCCTCCCCCACCTCCCTCTCCGTCCCCCTCCCCCACCTCCCTCTCCGTCCCCCTCCCCCCACCTCCCTCTCCGTCCCCTCCCCCCCACCTCCCTCTCCGTCCCCCTCCCCCCACCTCCCTCTCCGCCCCCCTCCCCCCACCTCCCTCTCCGTACCCCACCCCCACCTCCCTCTCCGTCCCCCTCCCCCCCACCTCCCTCTCTGTCCCCCTCCATCCCCCACCTCCCTCTCCGTCCCCCACCTCCCTACCGTCCCCCTCCCTCTCCACCCCACCTCCCTCTCTGTCCCCCTCCCCCCCACCTCCCTCTCCGTCCCCCTCCCCCCCACCTCCCTCTCCGTCCCCCTCCCCCCCGCCTCCCTCTCCGTCCCCCTCCCCCACCTCCCTCTCCGTCCCCCTCCCCCCACCTCCCTCTTCGTCCCCCTCCCTCTCCACCCCACCTCCCTCTCCGTCCCCCCACCTCCCTCTCCGTCCCCCTCACCCCCCCTCCCTCTCCGTCCCCCTCCCCCCACCTCCCTCTCCGTCCCCCCCCACCTCCCTCTCCGTCCCCCTCCCCACCTCCCTCCCCCCACCTCCCTCTCCGTCCCCCTCCCCCCACCTCCCTCTCCGTCCCCTCCCCCACCTCCCCCTCTCCGTCCCCACCCCCCACCTCCCTCTCCGTCCCCCTCCCCCACCTCCCTCTCCGTCCCCCTCCCCCACCTCCCTCTCCGTCCCCCTCCCCCACCTCCCTCTCCGTCCCCCTCCCCCACCTCCCACTCCGTCCCCCTCCCCCACCTCCCTCTCCGTCCCCCTCCCTCTCCGTCCCCCTCCCCCACCCCCACCTCCCTCTCCGTCCCCCTCCCCCCACCTCCCTCTCCGTCCCCCTCCCCCCACCTCCCTCTCCGTCCCCCTCCCCCCACCTCCCTCTCCGTCCCCCTCCCCCCACCTCCCTCTCCGTCCCCCTCCCCCCACCTCCCTCTCCGTCCCCCTCCCCCACCTCCCTCTCCGTCCCCCTCCCCCACCTCCCTCTCCGTCCCCCTCCCCCACCTCCCTCTCCGTCCCCCTCCCCCACCTCCCTCTCCGTCCCCCTCCCCCACCTCCCTCTCCGTCCCCCTCCCCCACCTCCCTCTCCGTCCCCCTCCCCCCACTTCCCTCTCCGTCCCCCTCCCCCACCTCCCTCTCCGTCCCGCTCCCCCCACCTCCCTCTCCGTCTCCCTCCCCCACCTCCCTCTCCGTCCCCCTCCCCCCACCTCCCTCTCCGTCCCCCTCCCCCACCTCCCTCTCCGTCCCCCTCCCCCCACCTCCCTCTCCGTTCCCCCTCCCCCCACCTCCCTCTCCGTACCCACCCCCACCTCCCTCTCCGTCCCCCTCCCCCCCACCTCCCTCTCTGTCCCCCTCCATCCCCCACCTCCCTCTCCGTCCCCCACCTCCCTACCGTCCCCCTCCCTCTCCACCCCACCTCCCTCTCTGTCCCCCTCCCCCCCACCTCCCTCTCCGTCCCCCTCCCCCCCACCTCCCTCTCCGTCCCCCACCTCCCTCTCCGTCCCCCTCCCCCTGCCTCCCTCTCCGTCCCCCTCCCCCACCTCCCTCTCCGTCCCCCTCCCCCCACCTCCCTCTCCGTCCCCCTCCCTCTCCACCCCACCTCCCTCTCCGTCCCCCCACCTCCCTCTCCGTCCCCCCACCTCCCTCTCCGTCCCCCTCACCCCCCCTCCCTCTCCGTCCCCCTCCCCCCACCTCCCTCTCCGTCCCCCCCACCTCCCTCTCCGTCCCCCTCCCCACCTCCCTCCCCCCACCTCCCTCTCCGTCCCCCTCCCCCCACCTCCCTCTCCGTCCCCCTCCCCCCACCTCCCTCTCCGTCCCCCTCCCCCCCACCTCCCTCTCCGTCCCCCTCCCCCCACCTCCCTCTCCGTCCCCCTCCCCCCCACATCCCTCTCCGTCCCCCTCCCCCCACCTCCCTCTCCGTCCCCCTCCCCCACCTCCCTCTCCGTCCCCCTCCCCCACCTCCCTCTCCGTCCCCCTCCCCCACCTCCCTCTCAGTCCCCCTCCCCCACCTCCCTCTCCGTCCCCCTCCCCCCACCTCCCTCTCCGTACCCCACCCCCACCTCCCTCTCCGTCCCCCTCCCCCCACCTCCCTCTCTGTCCCCCTCCATCCCCACCTCCCTCTCCGTCCCCCACCTCCCTACCGTCCCCCTCCCTCTCCACCCCACCTCCCTCTCTGTCCCCCTCCCCCCCACCTCCCTCTCCGTCCCCCTCCCCCCCACCTCCCTCTCCGTCCCCCACCTCCCTCTCCGTCCCCCTCCCCCCGCCTCCCTCTCCGTCCCCCTCCCCCACCTCCCTCTCCGTCCCCCTCCCCCCACCTCCCTCTCCGTCCCCCTCCCTCTCCACCCCACCTCCCTCTCCGTCCCCCCACCTCCCCCTCCGTCCCCCTCACCCCCCCTCCCTCTCCGTCCCCCTCCCCCACCTCCCTCTCCGTCCCTCCCACCTCCCTCTCCGTCCCCCTCCCCACCTCCCTCCCCCCACCTCCCTCTCCGTCCCCCTCCCCCACCTCCCTCTCCGTCCCCCTCCCCCACCTCCCTCTCCGTCCCCCTCCCCCACCTCCCTCTCCGTCCCCCTCCCCCACCTCCCTCTCCGTCCCCCTCCCCCCACCTCCCTCTCCGTCCCCCTCCCCCCACCTCCCTCTCCGTCCCCCACCCCCACCTCCCTCTCCGTCCCCCACCCCCACCTCCCTCTCCGTCCCCCACCCCCACCTCCCTCTCCTTCCCCCACCCCCACCTCCCTCTCCGTCCCCTTCCCCCCCCCTCCCTCTCCGTCACCCTCCCTCTCCCCCCCACCTCCCTCTCCGTCCCCCCACCTCCCTCTACGACCCCATCCCCCACCTCCCTCTCCGTCCCCTTCCCTCTCTCCCCCCCCCCACCTCCCTCTCCATCCCCCCACCTCCCTCTCCGTCCCCCTCCCCCACCTCCCTCTCCGTCCCCCTCCCCCACCTCCCTACCGTCCCCCTCCCTCTCCACCCCACCTCCCTCTCTGTCCCCCACCTCCCTCTCCGTCCCCCACCTCCCTACCGTCCCCCTTCCACTCCACCCCACCTCCCTCTCTGTCCCTCTCCGTCCCCACCTCCCTCTCCGTCCCCCACCTCCCTCTCCGTCCCCCACCTCCCTCTCCGTCCCCCTCCTCCCTCTCCGTCCCCCTCCCCCCGCCTCCCTCTCCATCCCCCTCCCCCCACCTCCCTCTCCGTCCCCCTCCCTCTCCACCCCACCTCCCTCTCCGTCCCCCCACCTCCCTCTCCGTCCCCCTCACCCCCCCTCCCTCTCCGTCTCCATCCCCCCACCACCCTCTTCCCCCCCTTCCCCCACCTCCCTCTCCATCCCCCCACCACCCTCTCCCCCCTCCCCCCACCTCCTCTCCCCCCTCCCCCCACCTCCCTCTCCGTCCCCCTCCCTCTCCACCCCACCTCCCTCTCTGTCCCCCTCCTCCCACCTCCCTCTCCGCCCCCCACCTCCCTCTCCGTCCCCCTCCCCCCACCTCCCTCTCCGTCCCCCTCCCCCCACCTCCGTCTCCGTCCCCCTCCCCCCACCTCCCTCTCCGTCCCCCTCCCCCACCTCCCTCTCCGTCCCCCTCCCCCACCTCCCTCTCCGTCCCCCTCCCCCACCTCCCTCTCCGTCCCCCTCCCCCACCTCCCTCTCCGTCCCCCTCCCCCACCTCCCTCTCCGTCCCCCTCCCCCACCTCCCTCTCCGTCCCCCTCCCCACCTCCCTCTCCGTCCCCCTCCCCCACCTCCCTCTCCGTCCCCCTCCCCACCTCCCTCTCCGTCCCCCTCCCCCACCTCCCTCTCCGTCCCCCTCCCCCACCTCCCTCTCCGTCCCCCTCCCCCACCTCCCTCTCCGTCCCCCTCCCCCACCTCCCTCTCCGTCCCCCCCACCTCCCTGTCCGTCCCCCTCACCCCCCCCCTCTCCGTCTCCATCCCCCCACCCCCCTCTCCGTCCCCCTCCCCCCACCTCCCTCTCCGTTTCCCCTCCCCCACCTCCCTCTCCGTCCCCCTCCCCCACCTCCCTCTCCGTCCCCCTCCCCCACCTCCCTCTCCGTTTCCCCCCTCTCATTCCCATCCCATGGCTCTCTCTCTCTTCCACCCCCCCCCCAATCCGTCTCACTCTCTCCTTCCTTCCACTTCCCAGGAAAGGCAGGATCGTGGACAGCTCAGGTCGGAATATCAAACTGTACCCGGATGTGATGGAAGTCTTACAGACTCTGAAAAGAGACAACATCCAGATCGCAGCTGCTTCACGGTGAGTGGTGGATGCCCCCCTCCCCCCCAACGAGATACATACACACCCACACCATGCAAACCCAGACACAACACATCCGTCACACACGGTCACAGGCATGTTGGTGTACATGGGCAGGAAGGTGCAGTACAGCCTCTGGATCCACATCATGAGGACACACACACACAAACTGATAACGCAAAGCGACACACACACCGATGTACAACCACTTCCACACTTCGCAGTGTGCACATTGGCCAACAAGCAAACACCCACAGGGAATCACAGCAGTCCCCTCACACACCCAAACTCAGCCACTCGCACATTAAGCTACTGACTGAGTTTGTAAGAGGGCTGTGTGCCCAGCACTGACCCGGTGTGTGTGTAACGGGACTGTGTGCCCAGCACTGACGCGGTGTGTGTGTGTAACGGGACTGTGCGCCCAGCACTGACCCGGTGTGTGTGTGTAACGGGACTGTGTGTCCAGCACTGACCCGGTGTGTATGTGTAACGGGACTGTGTGTCCAGCACTGACCCGGTGTGTGTGTGTAACGGGACTGTGTGTCCAGTACTGACCCAGTGTGTGTGTGTAACGGGACTGTGTGTCCAGCACTGACCCGGTGTGTGTGTGTAACGGGACTGTGCGTCCAGCACTGACCCGGTGTGTATGTGTAACGGGACTGTGTGCCCAGCACTGCCCCGGTGTGTGTGTGTAACGGGACTGTGCGTCCAGCACTGACCCGGTGTGTATGTGTAACGGGACTGTGTGTCCAGCACTGACCCGGTGTGTGTGTGTAACGGGACTGTGCGCCCAGCACTGACCCGGTGTGTGTGTGTAACGGGACTGTGCGTCCAGCAGTGACCCGGTGTGTGTGTGTGTAATGGGACTGTGTGCCCAGCACTTACCCGGTGTGTGTGTGTAACGGGACTGTGCGTCCAGCAGTGACCCGGTGTGTGTGTGTGTAACAGGACTGTGCTTCCAGCACTGACCCGGTGTGTGTGTGTAACAGGACTGTGCGTCCAGCACTGACCCGGTGTGTGTGTGTGTAACGGGACTGTGTGCCCAGCACTGACCCGGTGTGTGTGTGTAACTGGACTGTGCGTCCAGCACTGACCCGGTGTGTGTGTGTGTAACAGGACTGTGCGTCCAGCACTGACCCGGTGTGTGTGTGTAACAGGACTGTGTGCCCAGCACTGACCCGGTGTGTGTGTAACAGGACTGTGCGTCCAGCACTGACCTGGTGTGTGTGTGTGTAACAGGACTGTGCGTCCAGCACTGACCCGGTGTGTGTGTGTGTAACAGGACTGTGTGCCCAGCACTGACCCGGTGTGTGTGTGTGTAACAGGACTGTGCGTCCAGCACTGACCCGGTGTGTGTGTGTGTAACAGGACTGTGCGTCCAGCACTGACCCGGTGTGTGTGTAACAGGACTGTGCGTCCAGCACTGACCTGGTGTGTGTGTGTGTAACAGGACTGTGCGTCCAGCACTGACCCGGTGTGTGTGTAACAGGACTGTGCTTCCAGCACTGACCCGGTGTGTGTGTGTAACGGGACTGTGCGTCCAGCACTGACCCGGTGTGTGTGTGTGTAACAGGACTGTGCGTCCAGCACTGACCCGGTGTGTGTGTAACAGGACTGTGCGTCCAGCACTGACCCGGTGTGTGTGTGTGTAACAGGACTGTGCGTCCAGCACTGACCCGGTGTGTGTGTAACAGGACTGTGCGTCCAGCACTGACCCGGTGTGTGTGTGTAACAGGACTGTGCGTCCAGCACTGACCCGGTGTGTGTGTGTAACGGGACTGTGTGCCCAGCACTGACCCGGTGTGTGTGTGTAACGGGACTGTGTGTCCAGCACTGACCCGGTGTGTGTGTGTGTAACGGGACTGTGCGCCCAGCACTGACCCGGTGTGTGTGTGTAACGGGACTGTGTGCCCAGCACTGACCCGGTGTGTGTGTGTAACAGGACTGTGTGCCCAGCACTGACCCGGTGTGTGTGTGTAACGGGACTGTGTGCCCAGCACTGACCCGGTGTGTGTGTGTAACGGGACTGTGCGTCCAGCACTGACCCGGTGTGTGTGTGTAACGGGACTGTGCGTCCAGCACTGACCCGGTGTGTGTGTGTAACGGGACTGTGCGTCCAGCACTGACCCGGTGTGTGTGTGTAACGGGACTGTGCGTCCAGCACTGACCCGGTGTGTGTGTGTAACGGGACTGTGCGTCCAGCACTGACCCGGTGTGTGTGTGTAACGGGACTGTGCGTCCAGCACTGACCCGGTGTGTGTGTGTAACGGGACTGTGCGTCCAGCACTGACCCGGTGTGTGTGTGTAACGGGACTGTGTGTCCAGTTCTGACCCGGTGTGTGTGTGTAACGGGACTGTGCGTCCAGCACTGACCTGGTGTGTGTGTGTAACGGGACTGTGCGCCCAGCACTGACCCGGTGTGTGGGTGTAACGGGACTGTGTGTCCAGCACTGACCCGGTGTGTGTGTGTAAAGGGACTGTGCGCCCAGCACTGACCCGGTGTGTGGGTGTAACGGGACTGTGTGCCCAGCACTGACCCGGTGTGTGTGTGTAACGGGACTGTGCGTCCAGCACTGACCTGGTGTGTGTGTGTAACGGGACTGTGCGTCCAGCACTGACCCGGTGTGTGTGTGTAACGGGACTGTGTGCCCAGCACTGACCCGGTGTGTGTGTGTAACAGGACTGTGTGTCCAGCACTGACCCGGTGTGTGTGTGTAACGGGACTGTGCGTCCAGCACTGACCCGGTGTGTGTGTGTGTGTAACGGGACTGTGTGCCCAGCACTGACCCGGTGTGTGTGTGTAACGGGACTGTGTGCCCAGCACTGACCCGGTGTGTGTGTGTAACGGGACTGTGTGCCCAGCACTGACCCGGTGTGTGTGTGTAACGGGACTGTGTGCCCAGCACTGACCCGGTGTGTGTGTGTAACGGGACTGTGTGCCCAGCACTGCCCCGGTGTGTGTGTGTAACGGGACTGTGCGTCCAGCACTGACCCGGTGTGTGTGTGTACCGGGACTGTGAGCCCAGCACTGCCCCGGTGTGTGTGTGTAACGGGACTGTGCGTCCAGCACTGACCCGGTGTGTGTGTGTAACGGGACTGTGCGTCCAGCACTGACCCGGTGTGTGTGTGTAATGGGACTGTGCGTCCAGCACTGACCCGGTGTGTGTGTGTAACGGGACTGTGTGCCCAGCACTGACCCGGTGTGTGTGTAACGGGACTGTGCGCCCAGCACTGACCCGGTGTGTGTGTGTAACGGGACTGTGTGCCCAGCACTGACCCTGTGTGTGTGTGTAACGGGACTGTGTGCCCAGCACTGACCCGGTGTGTGTGTGTAACAGGACTGTGCGTCCAGCACTGACCCGGTGTGTGTGTGTAACGGGACTGTGTGCCCAGCACTGACCCGGTGTGTGTGTGTAACAGGACTGTGCGTCCAGCACTGACCCGGTGTGTGTGTGTAACGGGACTGTGCGTCCAGCACTGACCCGGTGTGTGTGTGTAACGGGACTGTGTGCCCAGCACTGACCCGGTGTGTGTGTGTAACAGGACTGTGCGTCCAGCACTGACCCGGTGTGTGTGTAACAGGACTGTGCGTCCAGCACTGACCTGGTGTGTGTGTGTGTAACAGGACTGTGCGTCCAGCACTGACCCGGTGTGTGTGTAACGGGACTGTGCGTCCAGCACTGACCCGGTGTGTGTGTAACAGGACTGTGCATCCAGCACTGACCCGGTGTGTGTGTGTAACGGGACTGTGCGTCCAGCACTGACCCGGTGTGTGTGTGTAACAGGACTGTGCGTCCAGCACTGACCCGGTGTGTGTGTGTAACGGGACTGTGCGTCCAGCACTGACCCGGTGTGTGTGTGTAACGGGACTGTGCATCCAGCACTGACCCGGTGTGTGTGTGTAACGGGACTGTGCGTCCAGCACTGACCCGGTGTGTGTGTGTAACAGGACTGTGCGTCCAGCACTGACCCGGTGTGTGTGTGTGTAACAGGACTGTGCGTCCAGCACTGACCCGATGTGTGTGTGTGTAACGGGACTGTGCGTCCAGCACTGACCCGGTGTGTGTGTAACGGGACTGTGCGCCCAGCACTGACCTGGTGTGTGTGTGTAACGGGACTGTGTGTCCAGCACTGACCCGGTGTGTGTGTGTGTGTATAACGGGACTGTGCGCCCAGCACTGACCCGGTGTGTGTGTGTAACAGGACTGTGTCCAGCACTGACCCGGTGTGTGTGTGTAACGGGACTGTGTGCCCAGCACTGACCCGGTGTGTGTGTGTAACAGGACTGTGCGTCCAGCACTGACCCGGTGTGTGTGTGTAACGGGACTGTGTGTCCAGCACTGACCCGGTGTGTGTGTGTAACGGGACTGTGTGCCCAGCACTGACCCGGTGTGTGTGTGTGTAACAGGACTGTGCGTCCAGCACTGACCCGGTGTGTGTGTGGAACAGGACTGTGCGTCCAGCACTGACCCGGTGTGTGTGTGTAACGGGACTGTGCGTCCAGCACTGACCCGGTGTGTGTGTGTAACGGGACTGTGCGCCCAGCACTGACCCGGTGTGTCTGTGTAACAGGACTGTGCGTCCAGCACTGACCCGGTGTGTGTGTGTAACGGGACTGTGCGTCCAGCACTGACCCGGTGTGTGTGTGTAACGGGACTGTGCGCCCAGCACTGACCCGGTGTGTGTGTGTAACGGGACTGTGTGCCCAGCACTGACCCGGTGTGTGTGTGTAACAGGACTGTGTGCCCAGCACTGACCCGGTGTGTGTGTAACGGGACTGTGTGCCCAGCACTGACCCGGTGTGTGTGTGTAACGGGACTGTGTGCCCAGCACTGACCCGGTGTGTATGTGTAACGGGACTGTGTGTCCAGCACTGACCCGGTGTGTGTGTGTAACGGGACTGTGTGTCCAGTACTGACCCAGTGTGTGTGTGTAACGGGACTGTGTGTCCAGCACTGACCCGGTGTGTATGTGTAACGGGACTGTGTGTCCAGCACTGACCCGGTGTGTGTGTGTAACGGGACTGTGTGTCCAGTACTGACCCAGTGTGTGTGTGTAACGGGACTGTGTGTCCAGCACTGACCCGGTGTGTGTGTGTAACGGGACTGTGCGTCCAGCACTGACCCGGTGTGTATGTGTAACGGGACTGTGTGCCCAGCACTGCCCCGGTGTGTGTGTGTAACGGGACTGTGCGTCCAGCACTGACCCGGTGTGTATGTGTAACGGGACTGTGTGTCCAGCACTGACCCGGTGTGTGTGTGTAACGGGACTGTGCGCCCAGCACTGACCCGGTGTGTGTGTGTAACGGGACTGTGCGTCCAGCAGTGACCCGGTGTGTGTGTGTGTAATGGGACTGTGTGCCCAGCACTTACCCGGTGTGTGTGTGTAACGGGACTGTGCGTCCAGCAGTGACCCGGTGTGTGTGTGTGTAACAGGACTGTGCTTCCAGCACTGACCCGGTGTGTGTGTGTAACAGGACTGTGCGTCCAGCACTGACCCGGTGTGTGTGTGTGTAACGGGACTGTGTGCCCAGCACTGACCCGGTGTGTGTGTGTAAAGGGACTGTGCGCCCAGCACTGACCCGGTGTGTGTGTGTAACGGGACTGTGTGCCCAGCACTGACCCGGTGTGTGTGTGTAACGGGACTGTGCGTCCAGCACTGACCCGGTGTGTGTGTGTAACGGGACTGTGTGTCCAGTACTGACCCGGTGTGTGTGTGTAACGGGACTGTGCGTCCAGCACTGACCTGGTGTGTGTGTGTAACGGGACTGTGCGCCCAGCACTGACCCGGTGTGTGGGTGTAACGGGACTGTGTGTCCAGCACTGACCCGGTGTGTGTGTGTAAAGGGACTGTGCGCCCAGCACTGACCCGGTGTGTGGGTGTAACGGGACTGTGCGTCCAGCACTGACCTGGTGTGTGTGTGTAACGGGACTGTGCGTCCAGCACTGACCCGGTGTGTGTGTGTAACGGGACTGTGTGCCCAGCACTGACCCGGTGTGTGTGTGTAACAGGACTGTGTGTCCAGCACTGACCCGGTGTGTGTGTGTAACGGGACTGTGTGTCCAGCACTGACCCAGTGTGTGTGTGTAACGGGACTGTGTGCCCAGCACTGACCCGGTGTGTGTGTGTGTGTAACGGGACTGTGTGCCCAGCACTGACCCGGTGTGTGTGTGTAACGGGACTGTGTGCCCAGCACTGACCCGGTGTGTGTGTGTAACGGGACTGTGTGCCCAGCACTGCCCCGGTGTGTGTGTGTAACGGGACTGTGTGCCCAGCACTGCCCCGGTGTGTGTGTGTAACGGGACTGTGCGTCCAGCACTGACCCGGTGTGTGTGTGTAACGGGACTGTGCGTCCAGCACTGACCCGGTGTGTGTGTGTAACGGGACTGTGCGTCCAGCACTGACCCGGTGTGTGTGTGTAACGGGACTGTGCGTCCAGCACTGACCCGGTGTGTGTGTGTAATGGGACTGTGCGTCCAGCACTGACCCGGTGTGTGTGTGTAACGGGACTGTGTGCCCAGCACTGACCCGGTGTGTGTGTAACGGGACTGTGTGCCCAGCACTGACCCGGTGTGTGTGTGTAACAGGACTGTGCGTCCAGCACTGACCCGGTGTGTGTGTGTAACGGGACTGTGTGCCCAGCACTGACCCGGTGTGTGTGTGTAACGGGACTGTGCGTCCAGCACTGACCCGGTGTGTGTGTGTAACGGGACTGTGCGTCCAGCACTGACCCGGTGTGTGTGTGTGTAACAGGACTGTGTGCCCAGCACTGACCCGGTGTGTGTGTAACGGGACTGTGTGCCCAGCACTGACCCGGTGTGTGTGTGTAACAGGACTGTGCGTCCAGCACTGACCCGGTGTGTGTGTGTAACGGGACTGTGTGTCCAGTACTGACCCGGTGTGTGTGTAACAGGACTGTGTGTCCAGCACTGACCCGGTGTGTGTGTAACAGGACTGTGCGTCCAGCACTGACCTGGTGTGTGTGTGTGTAACAGGACTGTGTGCCCAGCACTGACCCGGTGTGTGTTTGTAACAGGACTGTGCGTCCAGCACTGACCCAGTGTGTGTGTAACGGGACTGTGCGTCCAGCACTGACCCGGTGTGTGTGTGTAACGGGACTGTGCGCCCAGCACTGACCCGGTGTGTGTGTGTGTGTAACGGGACTGTGTGCCCAGCACTGACCCGGTGTGTGTGTAACGGGACTGTGTGCCCAGCACTGACCCGGTGTGTGTGTGTAACGGGACTGTGTGTCCAGCACTGACCTGGTGTGTGTGTAACGGGACTGTGTGCCCAGCACTGACACGGTGTGTGTGTGTAACGGGACTGTGTGTCCAGCACTGACCCGGTGTGTGTGTAACAGGACTGTGCGCCCAGCACTGACCCGGTGTGTGTGTGTAATGGGACTGTGTGTCCAGCACTGACCCAGTGTGTGTGTGTAACGGGACTGTGCGTCCAGCACTGACCCGGTGTGTGTGTAACGGGACTGTGCGTCCAGCACTGACCCGGTGTGTGTGTGTAACGGGACTGTGTGTCCAGCACTGACCCGGTGTGTGTGTAACAGGACTGTGCGCCCAGCACTGACCCGGTGTGTGTGTGTAATGGGACTGTGTGTCCAGCACTGACCCAGTGTGTGTGTGTAACGGGACTGTGCGTCCAGCACTGACCCGGTGTGTGTGTGTAACGGGACTGTGCGTCCAGCACTGACCCGGTGTGTGTGTGTAACGGGACTGTGCGTCCAGCACTGACCCGGTGTGTGTGTGTGTAACGGGACTGTGCGCCCAGCACTGACCCGGTGTGTGTGTGTGTGTAACGGGACTGTGTGTCCAGCACTGACCCGGTGTGTGTGTGTAACGGGACTGTGTGTCCAGCACTGACCCGGTGTGTGTGTGTAACGGGACTGTGTGTCCAGCACTGACCCGGTGTGTGTGTGTGTGTAACGGGACTGTGTGTCCAGCACTGACCCGGTGTGTGTGTGTAACGGGACTGTGTGTCCAGCACTGACCTGGTGTGTGTGTGTAATGGGACTGTGTGTCCAGCACTGACCCGGTGTGTGTGTGTAACGGGACTGTGCGTCCAGCACTGACCCGGTGTGTGTGTGTGTAACGGGACTGTGCGCCCAGCACTGACCCGGTGTGTGTGTGTAACGGGACTGTGCGTCCCGCACTGACCAGGTGTGTGTGTGTAACGGGACTGTGTGTCCAGCACTGACCCGATGTGTGTGTGTGTGTAACGGGACTGTGTGTCCAGCACTGACCCGGTGTGTGTGTGTAACGGGACTGTGCGTCCAGCACTGACCCGGTGTGTGTGTGTAACGGGACTGTGTGCCCAGCACTGACCCGGTGTGTGTGTGTAACGGGACTGTGCGTCCATGGTGTGTGTGTGTAACGGGACTGTGCGTCCAGCACTGACCCGGTGTGTGTATGTGTAACAGGACTGTGCGCCCAGCACTGACCCGGTGTGTGTGTGTAACAGGACTGTGTGCCCAGCACAGACCCGGTGTGTGTGTAACAGGACTGTGCGTCCAGCACTGACCCGGTGTGTGTGTGTAACGGGACTGTGCGTCCAGCACTGACCCGGTGTGTGTGTGTAACGGGACTGTGCGTCCATGGTGTGTGTGTGTAACGGGACTGTGCGTCCAGCACTGACCCGGTGTGTGTGTGTAACGGGACTGTGCGTCCAGCACTGACCCGGTGTGTGTGTGTAACGGGACTGTGCGTCCAGCACTGACCCGGTGTGTGTGTGTAACGGGACTGTGCGTCCAGCACTGACCCGGTGTGTGTGTGTAACGGGACTGTGCGTCCAGCACTGACCCGGTGTGTGTGTGTAACGGGACTGTGCGTCCAGCACTGACCCGGTGTGTGTGTGTAACGGGACTGTGCGTCCAGCACTGACCCGGTGTGTGTGTGTAACGGGACTGTGTGCCCAGCACTGACCCGGTGTGTGTGTGTAACGGGACTGTGCGTCCAGCACTGACCCGGTGTGTGTGTGTAACGGGACTGTGTGTCCAGTACTGACCCGATGTGTGTGTGCGTAACGGGACTGTGTGTCCAGCACTGACCCGGTGTGTGTGTGTGTGTAAGGGACTGTGTGTCCAGCACTGACCCGGTGTGTGTGTAACGGGACTGTGTGTCCAGCACTGACCCGGTGTGTGTGTGTAACGGGACTGTGTGTCCAGCACTGACCCGGTGTGTGTGTGTAACGGGACTGTGCGTCCATGGTGTGTGTGTGTAATGGGACTGTGTGTCCAGCACTGACCCGGTGTGTGTGTGTAACGGGACTGTGTGTCCAGTACTGAGACGGTGTGTGTGTGTAACGGGACTGTGTGTCCAGCACTGACCCGGTGTGTGTGTGTAACGGGACTGTGCGTCCAGCACTGACCCGGTGTGTGTGTGTGTAACGGGACTGTGTGTCCAGCACTGACCCGGTGTGTGTGTGTAACGGGACTGTGTGCCCAGCACTGACCCGGTGTGTGTGTGTAACAGGACTGTGTGTCCAGCACTGACCCGGTGTGTGTGTGTGTAACGGGACTGTGTGTCCAGCACTGACCCGGTGTGTGTGTGTAACGGGACTGTGTGCCCAGCACTGACCCGGTGTGTGTGTGTAACGGGACTGTGTGTCCAGCACTGACCCGGTGTGTGTGTGTAACGGGACTGTGTGTCCAGCACTGACCCGGTGTGTGTGTGTAACGGGACTGTGCGTCCATGGTGTGTGTGTGTAACGGGACTGTGTGTCCAGCACTGACCCGGTGTGTGTGTGTAACGGGACTGTGTGTCCAGCACTGACCCGGTGTGTGTGTGTAACGGGACTGTGTGTCCAGCACTGACCCGGTGTGTGTGTGTAACGGGACTGTGCGTCCATGGTGTGTGTGTGTAACGGGACTGTGCGTCCAGCACTGACCCGGTGTGTGTGTGTGTAACGGGACTGTGTGTCCAGCACTGACCCGGTGTGTGTGTGTAACGGGACTGTGTGCCCAGCACTGACCCGGTGTGTGTGTGTAACGGGACTGTGTGCCCAGCACTGACCCGGTGTGTGTGTGTAACGGGACTGTGTGTCCAGTACTGACCCGGTGTGTGTGTGTAACGGGACTGTGTGCCCAGCACTGACCCGGTGTGTGTGTGTAACGGGACTGTGCGTCCAGCACTGACCCGGTGTGTGTGTGTAACGGGACTGTGCGTCCAGCACTGACCCGATGTGTGTGTGTGTAACGGGACTGTGCGTCCACGGTGTGTGTGTGTAACGGGACTGTGTGTCCACGGTGTGTGTGTGTAACGGGACTGTGTGTCCACGGTGTGTGTGTGTAACGGGACTGTGTGTCCAGCACTGACCCGATGTGTGTGTGTAACGGGACTGTGCGTCCACGGTGTGTGTGTGTAACGGGACTGTGTGTCCAGTACTGACCCGGTGTGTGTGTAACGGGACTGTGCGTCCAGCACTGACCCGGTGTGTGTGTGTAACGGGACTGTGTGCCCAGCACTGACCCGGTGTGTGTGTGTTTAACGGGACTGTGCGTCCCGCACTGACCCGGTGTGTGTGTGTAACGGGACTGTGCGTCCAGCACTGACCCGGTGTGTGTGTGTGTAACAGGACTGTGCGCCCAGCACTGACCCGGTGTGTCTGTGTAACGGGACTGTGTGTCCAGCACTGACCCGGTGTGTGTGTAACGGGACTGTGCGTCCAGTACTGACCCGGTGTGTGTGTGTAACGGGACTGTGTGTCCAGCACTGACCCGGTGTGTGTGTAACGGGACTGTGCGCCCAGCACTGACCCGGTGTGTCTGTGTAACGGGACTGTGTGTCCAGCACTGACCCGGTGTGTGTGTGTAACGGGACTGTGCGTCCAGCACTGACCCGGTGTGTGTGTGTAACGGGACTGTGCGTCCAGCACTGACCCGGTGTGTGTGTGTAACGGGACTGTGTGTCCAGCACTGACCCGGTGTGTGTGTAACGGGACTGTGCGTCCAGCACTGACCCGGTGTGTGTGTGTAACGGGACTGTGCGTCCAGCACTGACCCGGTGTGTGTGTGTAACGGGACTGTGTGTCCAGCACTGACCCGGTGTGTGTGTAATGGGACTGTGCTCCCAGTACTGACCCGGTGTGTGTGTGTAACGGGACTGTGTGTCCAGCACTGACCCGGTGTGTGTGTAACGGGACTGTGCGCCCAGTACTGACCCGGTGTGTCTGTGTAACGGGACTGTGCGCCCAGCACTGACCCGGTGTATGTGTGTAACGGGACTGTGCGCCCAGCACTGACCCGGTGTGTGTGTGTAACAGGACTGTGCGTCCACGGTGTGTCTGTGTAACGGGACTGTATGCCCTGCACTGACCCGGTCGGTGTGTGTAACGGGACTGTATGCCCAGCACTGACCCGGTGTGTGTGTGTAACAGGACTGTGCGTCCACGGTGTGTCTGTGTAACGGGACTGTATGCCCTGCACTGACCCGGTCGGTGTGTGTAACGGGACTGTATGCCCAGCACTGACCCGGTGTGTGTGTGTAACGGGACTGTATGCCCAGCACTGACCCGGTGTGTGTGTAACGGGACTGTATGCCCAGCACTGACCCGGTGTGTGTGTGTAACAGGACTGTGCGTCCAGCACTGACCCGGTGTGTGTGTAACAGGACTGTGCGTCCCGCACTGAACCGGTGTGTGTGTAACGGGACTGTGCGTCCAGCACTGATCCGGTGTGTGTGTAACAGGACTGTGCGTCCCGCACTGACCCGGTGTGTGTGTAACGGGACTGTGCGCCCAGCACTGACCCGGTGTGTGTGTAACAGGACTGTGCGTCCCGCACTGACCCGGTGTGTGTGTAACAGGACTTTGCGTCCAGCACTGACCCGGTGTGTGTGTAACGGGACTGTGCGTCCAGCACTGACCCTGTGTGTGTGTGTAACAGGACTGTGTGCCCAGCACTGACCCGGTGTGTGTGTGTAACGGGACTGGGTGCCCAGCACTGACCGGATGTGTGTGTGTAACGGGACTGTGTGCCCAGCACTGACCCGGTATGTGTGTGTGTAACGGGACTGTGCGTCCAGCACTGACCCAGTGTGTGTGTAACGGGACTGTGCGTCCAGCACTGACCCGGTGTGTGTGTGTAACGGGACTGTGCGCCCAGCACTGACCCGGTGTGTGTGTGTAACGGGACTGTGCGTCCAGCACTGACCCGGTGTGTGTGTAACGGGACTGTGTGCCCAGCACTGACCCGGTGTGTGTGTGTAACGGGACTGTGTGTCCAGCACTGACCTGGTGTGTGTGTAACGGGACTGTGTGCCCAGCACTGACCCGGTGTGTGTGTGTAACGGGACTGTGTGTCCAGCACTGACCCGGTGTGTGTGTAACAGGACTGTGCGCCCAGCACTGACCCGGTGTGTGTGTGTAATGGGACTGTGTGTCCAGCACTGACCCAGTGTGTGTGTGTAACGGGACTGTGCGTCCAGCACTGACCCGGTGTGTGTGTAACGGGACTGTGCGTCCAGCACTGACCCGGTGTGTGTGTGTAATGGGACTGTGCGTCCAGCACTGACCCGGTGTGTGTGTGTAACGGGACTGTGCGTCCAGCACTGACCCGGTGTGTGTGTGTAACGGGACTGTGCGTCCAGCACTGACCCGGTGTGTGTGTGTAACGGGACTGTGCGTCCAGCACTGACCCGGTGTGTGTGTGTAACGGGACTGTGCGTCCAGCACTGACCCGGTGTGTGTGTAACGGGACTGTGTGCCCAGCACTGACCCGGTGTGTGTGTGTAACGGGACTGTGCGTCCAGCACTGACCCGGTGTGTGTGTGTAACGGGACTGTGCGTCCATGGTGTGTGTGTGTAACGGGACTGTGCGTCCAGCACTGACCCGGTGTGTGTGTGTAACGGGACTGTGCGTCCAGCACTGACCCGGTGTGTGTGTGTAACGGGACTGTGCGTCCAGCACTGACCCGGTGTGTGTGTGTAACGGGACTGTGCGTCCAGCACTGACCCGGTGTGTGTGTGTAACGGGACTGTGCGTCCAGCACTGACCCGGTGTGTGTGTGTAACGGGACTGTGCGTCCAGCACTGACCCGGTGTGTGTGTGTAACGGGACTGTGCGTCCAGCACTGACCCGGTGTGTGTGTGTAACGGGACTGTGTGTCCAGTACTGACCCGATGTGTGTGTGTGTAACGGGACTGTGTGTCCAGCACTGACCCGGTGTGTGTGTGTGTGTAAGGGACTGTGTGCCCAGCACTGACCCGGTGTGTGTGTGTAACGGGACTGTGCGTCCATGGTGTGTGTGTGTAATGGGACTGTGTGTCCAGTACTGAGACGGTGTGTGTGTGTAACGGGACTGTGTGTCCAGCACTGACCCGGTGTGTGTGTGTAACGGGACTGTGTGTCCAGCACTGACCCGGTGTGTGTGTAACGGGACTGTGCGTCCAGCACTGACCCGGTGTGTGTGTGTAACGGGACTGTGTGCCCAGCACTGACCCGGTGTGTGTGTGTTTAACGGGACTGTGCGTCCAGCACTGACCCGGTGTGTGTGTGTAACAGGACTGTGCGTCCAGCACTGACCCGGTGTGTGTGTGTAACGGGACTGTGTGCCCAGCACTGACCCGGTGTGTGTGTGTTTAACGGGACTGTGCGTCCAGCACTGACCCGGTGTGTGTGTGTAACGGGACTGTGTGTCCAGCACTGACCCGGTGTGTGTGTAACGGGACTGTGCGTCCAGCACTGACCCGGTGTGTGTGTGTAACGGGACTGTGTGTCCAGCACTGACCCGGTGTGTGTGTAATGGGACTGTGCGCCCAGCACTGACCCGGTGTGTGTGTGTAACGGGACTGTGCGTCCAGCACTGACCCGGTGTCTGTGTAACGGGACTGTGCGCCCAGCACTGACCCGGTGTGTGTGTAACGGGACTGTGCTCCCAGTACTGACCCGGTGTGTGTGTGTAACGGGACTGTGTGTCCAGCACTGACCCGGTGTGTGTGTAACGGGACTGTGCGCCCAGTACTGACCCGGTGTGTCTGTGTAACGGGACTGTGCGCCCAGCACTGACCCGGTGTGTGTGTGTAACAGGACTGTGCGTCCACGGTGTGTCTGTGTAACGGGACTGTATGCCCTGCACTGACCCGGTCGGTGTGTGTAACGGGACTGTATGCCCAGCACTGACCCGGTGTGTGTGTGTAACGGGACTGTATGCCCAGCACTGACCCGGTGTGTGTGTGTAACGGGACTGTATGCCCAGCACTGACCCGGTGTGTGTGTGTAACAGGACTGTGCGTCCAGCACTGACCTGGTGTGTGTGTGTACCGGGACTGTGCGCCCAGCACTGACCCGGTGTGTGTGTAACAGGACTGTGCGTCCCGCACTGAACCGGTGTGTGTGTAACGGGACTGTGCGTCCAGCACTGACCCGGTGTGTGTGTGTAACGGGACTGTGTGCCCAGCACTGACCCGGTGTGTGTGTGTAACGGGACTCTGTGCCCAGCACTGACCCGGTGTGTGTGTGTGTGTAACGGGACTGTGTGCCCAGCACTGACCCGGTGTGTGTGTGTAACGGGACTGTGTGCCCAGCACTGACCCGGTCGGTGTGTGTGTGTAACAGGACTGTGCGTCCAGCACTGACCCGGTGTGTGTGTGTAACGGGACTGTGCGCCCAGCACTGACCCGGTGTGTGTGTGTAACGGGACTGTGTGCCCAGCACTGACCCGGTGTGTGTGTGTAACGGGACTCTGTGCCCAGCACTGACCCGGTGTGTGTGTGTGTAACGGGACTGTGTGCCCAGCACTGACCCGGTGTGTGTGTGTAACGGGACTGTGTGCCCAGCACTGACCCGGTGTGTGTGTGTGTAACGGGACTGTGCGCCCAGCACTGACCCGGTGTGTGTGTGTGTAACGGGACTGTGTGCCCAGCACTGACCCGGTCGGTGTGTGTGTGTAACGGGACTGTGTGTCCAGTACTAACCCGGTGTGTGTGTAACGGGACTGTGTGTCCAGTACTGAGACGGTGTGTGTGTAACGGGACTGTGCTCCCAGTACTGACCCGGTGTGTGTGTGTAACGGGACTGTGTGTCCAGCACTGACCCGGTGTGTGTGTAACGGGACTGTGCGCCCAGTACTGACCCGGTGTGTCTGTGTAACGGGACTGTGCGCCCAGCACTGACCCGGTGTGTGTGTGTAACAGGACTGTGCGTCCACGGTGTGTCTGTGTAACGGGACTGTATGCCCTGCACTGACCCGGTCGGTGTGTGTAACGGGACTGTATGCCCAGCACTGACCCGGTGTGTGTGTGTAACGGGACTGTATGCCCAGCACTGACCCGGTGTGTGTGTGTAACGGGACTGTATGCCCAGCACTGACCCGGTGTGTGTGTGTAACGGGACTGTATGCCCAGCACTGACCCGGTGTGTGTGTGTAACGGGACTGTATGCCCAGCACTGACCCGGTGTGTGTGTGTAACAGGACTGTGCGTCCAGCACTGACCTGGTGTGTGTGTGTACCGGGACTGTGCGCCCAGCACTGACCCGGTGTGTGTGTAACAGGACTGTGCGTCCCGCACTGAACCGGTGTGTGTGTAACGGGACTGTGCGTCCAGCACTGATCCGGTGTGTGTGTAACAGGACTGTGCGTCCAGCACTGACCCGGTGTGTGTGTGTGTAACAGGACTGTGCGTCCCGCACTGAACCGGTGTGTGTGTAACGGGACTGTGCGTCCCGCACTGACCCGGTGTGTGTGTAACGGGACTGTGCGCCCAGCACTGACCCGGTGTGTGTGTAACAGGACTGTGCGTCCCGCACTGACCCGGTGTGTGTGTAACAGGACTGTGCGTCCAGCACTGACCCGGTGTGTGTGTAACGGGACTGTGCGTCCAGCACTGACCCTGTGTGTGTGTGTGTAACAGGACTGTGTGCCCAGCACTGACCCGGTGTGTGTGTGTAACGGGACTGGGTGCCCAGCACTGACCGGATGTGTGTGTGTAACGGGACTGTGTGCCCAGCACTGACCCGGTATGTGTGTGTGTAACGGGACTGTGCGTCCAGCACTGACCCGGTGTGTGTGTGTAACAGGACTCTGTGCGCAGCACTGACCCAGTGTGTGTGTGTGTGTGTGTGTAACGGGACTGTGCGTCCAGCACTGACCCGGTATATGTGTGTGTGTGCAACAGGACTCTGTGCCCAGCACTGACCCAGTGTGTGTGTGTGTGTGTAACGGGACTGTGTGCCCAGTACTGACCGGATGTGTGTGTGTAACGGGACTGTGTGCCCAGCACTGACCCGGTATGTGTGTGTGTAACGGGACTGTGTGTCCAGCACTGACCCGGTGTGTGTGTGTAACAGGACTGTGTGCCCAGCACTGACCCGGTGTGTGTATGTGTAACGGGACTGTGCGCCCAGCACTGACCCGGTGTGTGTGTAACAGGACTGTACGTCCAGCACTGACCCTGTGTGTGTGTGTAACAGGACTGTGTGCCCAGCACTGACCCGGTCGGTGTGTGTGTGTAACGGGACTGTGTGTCCAGCACTGACCCGGTGTGTGTGTGTAACGGGACTGTGCGCCCAGCACTGACCCGGTGTGTGTGTGTAACGGGACTGTGCGCCCAGCACTGACCCGGTGTGTGTGTGTAACGGGACTGTGTGCCCAGCACTGACCCGGTGTGTGTGTGTAACGGGACTCTGTGCCCAGCACTGACCCGGTGTGTGTGTGTGTAACGGGACTGTGTGCCCAGCACTGACCCGGTGTGTGTGTGTAACGGGACTGTGTGCCCAGCACTGACCCGGTCGGTGTGTGTGTGTAACAGGACTGTGCGTCCAGCACTGACCCGGTGTGTGTGTGTAACGGGACTGTGCGCCCAGCACTGACCCGGTGTGTGTGTGTAACGGGACTGTGTGCCCAGCACTGACCCGGTGTGTGTGTGTAACGGGACTCTGTGCCCAGCACTGACCCGGTGTGTGTGTGTGTAACGGGACTGTGTGCCCAGCACTGACCCGGTGTGTGTGTGTAACGGGACTGTGTGCCCAGCACTGACCCGGTGTGTGTGTGTAACGGGACTGTGTGTCCAGTACTGAGACGGTGTGTGTGTGTAACGGGACTGTGTGCCCGGGACTGTGTGCCCAGCACTGACCCGGTGTGTGTGTGTAACGGGACTTTGTGCCCAGCAATGACCCGGTGTGTGTGTGTAACGGGACTGTGCATCCAGCACTGACCCGATGTGTGTGTGTAACGGGACTGTGCGTCCACGGTGTGTGTGTGTGTAACGGGACTGTGTGCCCAGCACTGACCCGGTGTGTGTGTGTAACGGGACTGTGTGCCCAGCACTGACCCGGTGTGTCTGTGTAACGGGACTTTGCGCCCAGCACTGACCCGGTGTGTGTGTGTAACGGGACTTTGCGCCCAGCACTGACCCGGTGTGTGTGTGTAAGGGACTGTGTGTCCAGCACTGACCCGGTGTGTCTGTGTAACTGGACTTTGCGCCCTGCACTAACCCGGTGTGTCTGTGTAACGGGACTTTGCGCCCAGCACTGACCCGGTGTGTGTGTGTAACAGGACTGTGTGCCCAGCACTGACCCGGTGTGTGTGTGTAACGGGACTGTGTGTCCAGTACTGACCCGGTGTGTGTGTGTAACGGGACTGTGTGTCCAGTACTGACCCGGTGTGTGTGTGTAACAGGACTGTGTGTCCAGTACTGACCCAGTGTGTGTGTGTAACAGGAGTGTGCGTCCAGCACTGACCCGGTCGGTGTGTGTGTGTAACGGGACTGTGTCCAGTACTGACCCAGTGTGTGTGTGTAACGGGACTGTGCGTCCACGGTGTGTATGTGTGTAACGGGACTGTGTGCCCAGCACTGACCCGGTGTGTGTGTGTAACGGGACTCTGTGCCCAGCACTGACCCGGTGTGTGTGTGTGTAACGGGACTGTGTGCCCAGCACTGACCCGGTGTGTGTGTGTAACGGGACTGTGTGCCCAGCACTGACCCGGTGTGTGTGTGTAACGGGACTCTGTGCCCAGCACTGACCCGGTGTGTGTGTGTGTAACGGGACTGTGTGCCCAGCACTGACCCGGTGTGTGTATGTGTAACGGGACTGTGCGCCCAGCACTGACCCGGTGTGTGTGTGTGTAACGGGACTGTGTGCCCAGCACTGACCCGGTGTGTGTGTGTAACGGGACTGTGCGCCCAGCACTGACCCGGTGTGTGTGTGTGTAACGGGACTGTGTGCCCAGCACTGACCCGGTCGGTGTGTGTGTGTAACGGGACTGTGTGTCCAGTACTAACCCGGTGTGTGTGTAACGGGACTGTGTGTCCAGTACTGAGACGGTGTGTGTGTGTAACGGGACTGTGCGTCCACGGTGTGTGTGTGTAACGGGACTGTGTGCCCAGCACTGACCCGGTGTGTGTGTAACGGGACTGTGTGCCCAGCACTGACCCGGTGTGTGTGTGTAACGGGACTGTGTGTCCAGTACTGAGACGGTGTGTGTGTGTAACGGGACTGTGTGCCCGGGACTGTGTGCCCAGCACTGACCCGGTGTGTGTGTGTAACGGGACTGTGTGCCCAGCAATGACCCGGTGTGTGTGTGTAACGGGACTGTGTGCCCAGCAATGACCCGGTGTGTGTGTGTAACGGGACTGTGCATCCAGCACTGACCCGAAGTGTGTGTGTAACGGGACTGTGCGTCCACGGTGTGTGTGTGTGTAACGGGACTGTGTGCCCAGCACTGACCCGGTGTGTGTGTGTAACGGGACTGTGTGCCCAGCACTGACCCGGTGTGTCTGTGTAACGGGACTTTGCGCCCAGCACTGACCCGGTGTGTGTGTGTAACGGGACTGTGTGCCCAGCACTGACCCGGTGTGTGTGTGTAACGGGACTGTGCGTCCAGCACTGACCCGGTGTGTGTGTGTAAGGGACTGTGTGCCCAGCACTGACCCGGTGTGTGTGTGTAACGGGACTGTGTGCCCAGCACTGACCCGGTGTGTGTGTGTAACGGGACTCTGTGCCCAGCACTGACCCGGTGTGTGTGTGTGTAACGGGACTGTGTGCCCAGCACTGACCCGGTGTGTGTATGTGTAACGGGACTGTGCGCCCAGCACTACCCGGTGTGTGTGTGTGTAACGGGACTGTGTGCCCAGCACTGACCCACTGTGTGTGTGTAACGGGACTGTGCGCCCAGCACTGACCCGGTGTGTGTGTGTGTAACGGGACTGTGTGCCCAGCACTGACCCGGTCGGTGTGTGTGTGTAACGGGACTGTGTGTCCAGTACTGAGACGGTGTGTGTGTGTAACGGGACTGTGCGTCCACGGTGTGTGTGTGTAACGGGACTGTGTGCCCAGCACTGACCCGGTGTGTGTGTGTAACGGGACTGTGTGCCCAGCACTGACCCGGTGTGTGTGTGTAACGGGACTGTGTGCCCAGCACTGACCCGGTGTGTGTGTGTAACGGGACTGTGTGTCCAGTACTGAGACGGTGTGTGTGTGTAACGGGACTGTGTGCCCGGGACTGTGTGCCCAGCACTGACCCGGTGTGTGTGTGTAACGGGACTGTGTGCCCAGCAATGACCCGGTGTGTGTGTGTAACGGGACTGTGTATCCAGCACTGACCCGATGTGTGTGTGTAACGGGACTGTGCGTCCACGGTGTGTGTGTGTGTAACGGGACTGTGTGCCCAGCACTGACCCGGTGTGTGTGTGTAACGGGACTGTGTGCCCAGCACTGACCCGGTGTGTCTGTGTAACGGGACTTTGCGCCCAGCACTGACCCGGTGTGTGTGTGTAACGGGACTTTGCGCCCAGCACTGACCCGGTGTGTGTGTGTAAGGGACTGTGTGCCCAGCACTGACCCGGTGTGTGTGTGTAACTGGACTTTGCGCCCAGCACTGACCCGGTGTGTCTGTGTAACGGGACTTTGCGCCCAGCACTGACCCGGTGTGTCTGTGTAACGGGACTTTGCGCCCAGCACTGACCCGGTGTGTGTGTGTAACAGGACTGTGTGCCCAGCACTGACCCGGTGTGTGTGTGTAACGGGACTGTGTGTCCAGTACTGACCCGGTGTGTGTGTGTAACGGGACTGTGTGTCCAGTACTGACCCGGTGTGTGTGTGTAACAGGACTGTGTGTCCAGTACTGACCCAGTGTGTGTGTGTAACAGGAGTGTGCGTCCAGCACTGACCCGGTCGGTGTGTGTGTGTAACGGGACTGTGTGTCCAGTACTGACCCAGTGTGTGTGTGTAACGGGACTATGCGACCACGGTGTGTGTGTGTGTAACGGGACTGTGTGCCCAGCACTGACCCGGTGTGTGTGTGTAACGGGACTCTGTGCCCAGCACTGACCCGGTGTGTGTGTGTGTAACGGGACTGTGTGCCCAGCACTGACCCGGTGTGTGTGTGTAACGGGACTGTGTGCCCAGCACTGACCCGGTGTGTGTGTGTAACGGGACTCTGTGCCCAGCACTGACCCGGTGTGTGTGTGTGTAACGGGACTGTGTGCCCAGCACTGACCCGGTGTGTGTATGTGTAACGGGACTGTGCGCCCAGCACTGACCCGGTGTGTGTGTGTGTAACGGGACTGTGTGCCCAGCACTGACCCGGTTTGTGTGTGTAACGGGACTGTGCGCCCAGCACTGACCCGGTGTGTGTGTGTGTAACGGGACTGTGTGCCCAGCACTGACCCGGTCGGTGTGTGTGTGTAACGGGACTGTGTGTCCAGTACTAACCCGGTGTGTGTGTAACGGGACTGTGTGTCCAGTACTGAGACGGTGTGTGTGTGTAACGGGACTGTGCGTCCACGGTGTGTGTGTGTAACGGGACTGTGTGCCCAGCACTGACCCGGTGTGTGTGTAACGGGACTGTGTGCCCAGCACTGACCCGGTGTGTGTGTGTAACGGGACTGTGTGTCCAGTACTGAGACGGTGTGTGTGTGTAACGGGACTGTGTGCCCAGCACTGACCCGGTGTGTGTGTGTAACGGGACTGTGTGCCCAGCAATGACCCGGTGTGTGTGTGTAACGGGACTGTGCGTCCACGGTGTGTGTGTGTGTAACGGGACTGTGTGCCCAGCACTGACCCGATGTGTGTGTGTAACGGGACTGTGCGTCCACGGTGTGTGTGTGTGTGTAACGGGACTGTGTGCCCAGCACTGACCCGGTGTGTGTGTGTAACGGGACTGTGTGCCCAGCACTGACCCGGTGTGTGTGTGTAAGGGACTGTGTGCCCAGCACTGACCCGGTGTGTGTGTGTAACGGGACTGTGTGCCCAGCACTGACCCGGTGTGTCTGTGTAACGGGACTTTGCGCCCAGCACTGACCCGGTGTGTGTGTGTAACGGGACTTTGCGCCCAGCACTGACCCGGTGTGTCTGTGTAACGGGACTGTGTGCCCAGCACTGGCCCGGTGTGTGTGTGTAAGGGACTGTGTGTCCAGCACTGACCCGGTGTGTCTGTGTAACTGGACTTTGCGCCCAGCACTGACCCGGTGTGTCTGTGTAACGGGACTTTGCGCCCAGCACTGACCCGGTGTGTGTGTGTAACAGGACTGTGTGCCCAGTACTGACCCGGTGTGTGTGTGTAACGGGACTGTGTGTCCAGTACTGACCCGGTGTGTGTGTGTAACAGGACTGTGTGTCCAGTACTGACCCAGTGTGTGTGTGTAACAGGAGTGTGCGTCCAGCACTGACCCGGTCGGTGTGTGTGTGTAACGGGACTGTGTGTCCAGTACTGACCCAGTGTGTGTGTGTAACGGGACTGTGCGTCCACGGTGTGTGTGTGTGTAACGGGACTGTGTGTCCAGTACTGACCCAGTGTGTGTGTGTAACGGGACTGTGTGCCCAGCACTGACCCGGTGTGTGTGTGTAACGGGACTGTGTGTCCAGTACTGACCCGGTGTGTGTGTGTAACGGGACTGTGTGTCCAGTACTGACCCGGTGTGTGTGTGTAACAGGACTGTGTGCCCAGCACTGACCCGGTGTGTGTGTGTAACGGGACTGTGTGTCCAGTACTGACCCGGTGTGTGTGTGTAACGGGACTGTGTGTCCAGTACTGACCCGGTGTGTGTGTGTAACAGGACTGTGTGTCCAGTACTGACCCAGTGTGTGTGTGTAACAGGAGTGTGCGTCCAGCACTGACCCGGTCGGTGTGTGTGTGTAACGGGACTGTGTGTCCAGTACTGACCCAGTGTGTGTGTGTAACGGGACTGTGCGTCCACGGTGTGTGTGTGTGTAACAGGAGTGTGCGTCCAGCACTGACCCGGTGTGTGTGTGTGTAACAGGACTGTGTGTCCAGTACTGACCACCCGGTCGGTGTGTGTGTGTAACGGGACTGTGTGCCCAGCACTGACCCGGTGTGTGTGTGTAACGGGACTGTGTGTCCACGGTGTGTGTGTGTAACGGGACTGTGCGTCCACGGTGTGTGTGTGTGTAACGGGACTGTGCGTCCACGGTGTGTGTGTGTGTAACAGGAGTGTGCGTCCAGCACTGACCCGGTGTGTGTGTGTAACAGGAGTGTGCGTCCAGCACTGACCCGGTGTGTGTGTGTAACAGGACTGTGTGTCCAGCACTGACCCGGTGTGTGTGTGTGTAACAGGACTGTGCGCCCAGCACTGACACGGTGTGTGTGTGTAACGGGACTGTGTGCCCAGCACTGCCCCGGTGTGTGTGTGTAACGGGACTGTGTGCCCAGCACTGCCCCGGTGTGTGTGTGTAACGGGACTGTGTGCCCAGCACTGCCCCGGTGTGTGTGTGTAACGGGACTGTGTGCCCAGCACTGCCCCGGTGTGTGTGTGTAACGGGACTGTGCGTCCAGCACTGACCCGGTGTGTGTGTAACGGGACTGTGCGTCCAGCACTGACCCGGTGTGTGTGTGTAACGGGACTGTGTGCCCAGCACTGACCCGGTGTGTGTGTGTAACGGGACTCTGTGCCCAGCACTGACCCGGTGTGTGTGTGTGTAACGGGACTGTGTGCCCAGCACTGACCCGGTGTGTGTATGTGTAAGGGGACTGTGCGCCCAGCACTGACCCGGTGTGTGTGTGTGTAACGGGACTGTGTGCCCAGCACTGACCCGGTTTGTGTGTGTAACGGGACTGTGCGCCCAGCACTGACCCGGTGTGTGTGTGTGTAACGGGACTGTGTGCCCAGCACTGACCCGGTCGGTGTGTGTGTGTAACGGGACTGTGCGTCCAGCACTGACCCGGTGTGTGTGTGTAACGGGACTGTGCGTCCAGCACTGACCCGGTGTGTGTGTAACGGGACTGTGTGCCCAGCAGTGACCCGGTGTGTGTGTGTAACGGGACTGTGCGCCCAGCACTGACCTGATGTGTTTGTGTAACAGGACTGTGTGCCCAGCACTGACCCGGTGTGTGTATGTGTAACGGGACTGTGCGTCCAGCACTGACCCTGTGTGTGTATGTGTGTAACAGGACTGTGTGCCCAGCACTGACCCGGTGTGTGTATGTGTAACGGGACTGTGCGCCCAGCACTGACCCTGTGTGTGTGTATGTGTAACAGGACTGTGTGCCCAGCACTGACCCTGTGTGTGTGTAACAGGACTGTGCGTCCACCACTGACCCTGTGTGTGTGTGTAACAGGACTGTGTGCCCAGCACTGACCCGGTGTGTGTGTGTGTAACGGGACTGTGTGCCCAGCACTGCCCCGGTGTGTGTGTGTAACTGGACTGTGCGTCCAGCACTGAACCGTTGTGTGTTTGTAACAGGACTGTGCGTCCAGCACTGACCCAGTGTGTGTGTAATGGGACTGTGCGTCCAGCACTGACCCGGTGTGTGTGTAACAGGACTGTGTGTCCAGCACTGACCTGGTGTGTGTGTGTGTGTAACGGGACTGTGTGCCCAGCACTGACCCGGTGTGTGTGTGTAACGGGACTGTGTGCCCAGCACTGACCCGGTGTGTGTGTGTAACGGGACTGTGCGTCCAGCACTGCCCCGGTGTGTGTGTAACAGGACTGTGCGTCCAGCACTGACCCGGTGTGTGTGTAACGGGACTGTGTGCCCAGCAGTGACCCGGTGTGTGTGTGTGTGTAACGGGACTGTGTGCCCAGCACTGACCCGGTGTGTGTGTGTAACGGGACTGTGTGCCCAGCACTGACCCGGTGTGTGTGTGTAACGGGACTGTGTGTCCAGTACTGACCCGCTTTGTGTGTGTAACAGGACTGTGCGTCCAGCACTGACCCGGTGTGTGTGTGTAACGGGACTGTGTGTCCACGGTGTGTGTGTGTAACGGGACTGTGTGTCCAGCACTGACCCGGTCGGTGTGTGTGTAACGGGACTGTGCGTCCAGCACTGACCTGGTGTGTGTTTGTGTGTAACAGGACTGTGCGTCCAGCACTGACCCGATGTGTGTGTGTGTAACAGGACTGTGTGTCCAGCACTGACCCGGTGTGTGTGTAACAGGACTGTGCGTCCAGCACTGACCCGATGTGTGTGTGTAACGGGACTGTGCGTCCAGCACTGACCCGGTGTGTGTGTGTAACAGGACTGTGCGTCCAGCACTGACCCGGTGTGTGTGTAACAGGACTGTGCGTCCAGCACTGACCCGATGTGTGTGTGTAACGGGACTGTGCGTCCAGCACTGACCCGATGTGTGTGTGTAACGGGACTGTGCGTCCAGCACTGACCCGGTGTGTGTGTAACAGGACTGTGCGTCCAGCACTGACCCGATGTGTGTGTGTAACGGGACTGTGCGTCCAGCACTGACCCGATGTGTGTGTGTAACAGGACTGTGCGTCCAGCACTGACCCGATGTGTGTGTGTAACGGGACTGTGCGTCCAGCACTGACCCGGTGTGTGTGTGTAACAGGACTGTGTGTCCAGCACTGACCCGGTGTGTGTGTAACAGGACTGTGCGTCCAGCACTGACCCGATGTGTGTGTGTAACGGGACTGTGCGTCCAGCACTGACCCGATGTGTGTGTGTAACGGGACTGTGCGTCCAGCACTGACCCGGTGTGTGTGTAACAGGACTGTGCGTCCAGCACTGACCCGATGTGTGTGTGTAACAGGACTGTGCGTCCAGCACTGACCCGATGTGTGTGTGTGTAACAGGACTGTGTGTCCAGCACTGACCCGGTGTGTGTGTAACAGGACTGTGCGTCCAGCACTGACCCGATGTGTGTGTGTAACGGGACTGTGTGCCCAGCACTGACCCGGTGTGTGTGTGTGTAACGGGACTGTGTGTCCAGTACTGACCCGGTGTGTGTGTGTGTAACGGGACTGTGTGCCCAGCACTGACCCGGTGTGTGTGTGTAACGGGACTGTGTGTCCAGTACTGACCCGGTGTGTGTGTGTGTAACGGGACTGCGTCCAGCACTGACCCGGTGTGTGTGTGTAACGGGACTGTGTGTCCAGCACTGACCCGATGTGTGTGTGTAACGGGACTGTGCGTCCAGTACTGACCCGGTGTGTGTGTGTGTAACGGGACTGTGTGCCCAGCACTGACCCGGTGTGTGTGTGTAACGGGACAGTGTGTCCAGTACTGACCCGGTGTGTGTGTGTAACGGGACTGTGTGTCCCGCACTGACCCGATGTGTGTGTGTAACGGGACTGTGTGCCTAGCACTGACCCGGTGTGTGTGTGTGTAACTGGACTGTGTGTCCAGTACTGACCCAATGTGTGTGTGTGTAACGGGACTGTGCGTCCAGCACTGACCCGGTGTGTGTGTGTAACGGGACTGTGTGCCCAGCACTGACCCGGTGTGTGTGTGTGTAACGGGACTGTGTGTCCAGTACTGACCCGGTGTGTGTGTGTAACGGGACTGTGTGTCCAGCACTGACCCGGTGTGTCTGTGTAACGGGACTGTGTGCCCAGGACTGACCCGGTGTGTGTGTGTAACGGGACTGTGTGCCCAGCACTGACCCGGTGTGTGTGTGTAACGGGACTGTGTGTCCAGTACTGACCCGGTGTGTGTGTGTAACGGGACTGTGCATCCACGGTGTGTGTGTGTAACGGGACTGTGTGCCCAGCACTGACCCGGTGCGTGTGTAACAGGACTGTGCATCCAGCACTGACCCGGTGTGTGTGTGTAACGGGACTGTGCGCCCAGCACTGACCCGGTGTGTGTGTGTAACGGGACTCTGTGCCCAGCACTGACCCGGTGTGTGTGTAACGGGACTGTGTGCCCAGCACTGACCCGGTGCGTGTGTAACAGGACTGTGTGTCCACGGTGTGTGTGTGTAACGGGACTGTGTGTCCAGCACTGACCCGGTCGGTGTGTGTGTAACGGGACTGTGCGTCCAGCACTGACCTGGTGTGTGTTTGTGTGTAACAGGACTGTGCGTCCAGCACTGACCCGATGTGTGTGTGTGTAACAGGACTGTGTGTCCAGCACTGACCCGGTGTGTGTGTAACAGGACTGTGCGTCCAGCACTGACCCGATGTGTGTGTGTAACGGGACTGTGCGTCCAGCACTGACCCGGTGTGTGTGTGTGTAACAGGACTGTGCGTCCAGCACTGACCCGATGTGTGTGTGTGTAACGGGACTGTGCGTCCAGCACTGACCCGGTGTGTGTGTGTAACGGGACTGTGTGTCCCGCACTGACCCGATGTGTGTGTGTAACGGGACTGTGTGCCCAGCACTGACCCGGTGTGTGTGTGTGTAACTGGACTGTGTGTCCAGTACTGACCCGATGTGTGTGTGTGTAACGGGACTGTGCGTCCAGCACTGACCCGGTGTGTGTGTGTAACGGGACTGTGTGCCCAGCACTGACCCGGTGTGTGTGTGTGTAACGGGACTGTGTGTCCAGTACTGACCCGGTGTGTGTGTGTGCAGCGGGACTGTGTGCCCAGCACTGACCCGGTGTGTGTGTGTAACGGGACTGTGTGTCCAGTACTGACCCGGTGTGTGTGTGTAACGGGACTGTGCATCCACGGTGTGTGTGTGTAACGGGACTGTGTGCCCAGCACTGACCCGGTGCGTGTGTAACAGGACTGTGCATCCAGCACTGACCCGGTGTGTGTGTGTAACGGGACTGTGCGCCCAGCACTGACCCGGTGTGTGTGTGTAACGGGACTCTGTGCCCAGCACTGACCCGGTGTGTGTGTAACGGGATTGTGTGCCCAGCACTTACCCGGTGCGTGTGTAACAGGACTGTGTGTCCAGCACTGACCCGGTGTGTGTGTGTGTAACAGGACTGTGTGTCCAGCACTGACCCGGTGTGTGTGTGTAACGGGACTGTGCGTCCAGCACTGACCCGGTGTGTGTGTGTAACGGGACTGTGTGCCCAGCACTGACCCGGTGTGTGTGTGTGTAACGGGACTGTGTGCCCAGCACTGACCAGGTCGGTGTGTGTGTAACGGGACTGTGTGCCCAACACTGACCCGGTGTGTGTGTAACAGGACTGTGCGCCCAGCACTGACCCGGTGTGTGTGTGTAACGGGACTCTGTGCCCAGCACTGACCCGGTGTGTGTGTAACGGGATTGTGTGCCCAGCACTGACCCGGTGCGTGTGTAACAGGACTGTGTGTCCAGCACTGACCCGGTGTGTGTGTGTGTAACAGGACTGTGTGTCCAGCACTGACCCGGTGTGTGTGTGTAACGGGACTGTGCGCCCAGCACTGACCCGGTGTGTGTGTGTAGCGGGACTCTGTGCCCAGCACTGACCCGGTCGGTGTGTGTGTGTAACGGGACTGTGTGTCCAGTACTAACCCGGTGTGTGTGTGTAACGGGACTGTGCGTCCACGGTGTGTGTGTGTAACGGGACTGTGCGTCCACGGTGTGTGTGTGTAACGGGACTATATGCCCAGCACTGACCCTGTGTGTGTGTGTAACGGGACTGTATGCCCAGCACTGACCCGGTGTGTGTGTGTAACGGGACTGTGCGTCCAGCACTGACCCGGTGTGTGTGTAACGGGACTGTATGCCCAGCACTGACCTGGTGTGTGTGTGTAACGGGACTGTGCGTCCAGCACTGACCCGGTGTGTGTGTGTACCGGGACTGTGCGCCCAGCACTGACCCGGTGTGTGTGTAACGGGACTGTGCGTCCAGCACTGACCCGGTTTGTGTGTGTAACAGGACTGTGCGTCCAGCACTGACCTGGTGTGTGTGTGTAACGGGACTGTATGCCCAGCACTGACCCGGTGTGTGTGTGTAACGGGACTGTATGCCCAGCACTGACCCGGTGTGTGTGTAACGGGACTGTGTGCCCAGCACTGACCCGGTTTGTGTGTGTAACAGGACTGTGCGTCCAGCACTGACCTGGTGTGTGTGTGTAACGGGACTGTATGCCCAGCACTGACCCGGTTTGTGTGTGTAACAGGACTGTGTGCCCAGCACTGACCCGGTGTGTGTGTGTAACGGGACTGTATGCCCAGCACTGACCCGGTGTGTGTGTGTAACGGGACTGTATGCCCAGCACTGACCCGGTGTGTGTGTGTAACGGGACTGTGCGTCCAGCACTGACCCGGTGTGTGTGTGTAACAGGACTGTGCGTCCACGGTGTGTGTGTGTAACGGGACTGTGCGTCCAGCACTGACCCGGTGTGTGTGTAACGGGACTGTGTGCCCAACACTGACCCGGTGTGTGTGTGTGTAACGGGACTGTATGCCCAGCACTGACCCGGTGTGTGTGTGTAACGGGACTGTATGCCCAGCACTGACCCGGTGTGTGTGTGTAACGGGACTGTGCGCCCAGCACTGACCCGGTGTGTGTGTAACGGGACTGTGCGTCCACGGTGTGTGTGTGTAACGGGACTGTGCGTCCAGCACTGACCCGGTGTGTGTGTGTACCGGGACTGTGCGCCCAGCACTGACACGGTGTGTGTGTAACGGGACTGTGTGTCCAGCACTGACCCGGTGTGTGTGTGTACCGGGACTGTGCGCCCAGCACTGACCCGGTGTGTGTGTAACGGGACTGTATGCCCAGTACTGACCCGGTGTCTGTGTAATGGGACTGTGTGTCCAGCACTGACCCGGTGTGTGTGTGTAACGGGACTGTGTGTCCAGTACTGACCCGGTGTGTGTGTGTAACGGGACTGTGTGCCCAGCACTGACCCGGTGTGTGTGTGTAACGGGACTGTATGCCCAGCACTGACCCGGTGAGTGTGTGTAACGGGACTGTGCGTCCAGCACTGCCCCGGTGTGTGTGTAACGGGACTGTGTGTCCACGGTGTGTGTGTGTAACGGGACTGTGTGCCCAGCACTGACCCGGTGTGTGTGTAACGGGACTGTGTGCCCAGCACTGACCCGGTGTGTGTGTGTAACGGGACTGTGTGCCCAGCACTGACCCGGTGTGTGTGTGTAACGGGACTGTGTGTCCAGTACTGAGACGGTGTGTGTGTGTAACGGGACTGTGTGCCCGGGACTGTGTGCCCAGCACTGACCCGGTGTGTGTGTGTAACGGGACTGTGTGCCCAGCAATGACCCGGTGTGTGTGTGTAACGGGACTGTGCATCCAGCACTGACCCGGTGTGTGTGTGTAACGGGACTGTGTGCCCAGCAATGACCCGGTTTGTGTGTGTAACGGGACTGTGCATCCAGCACTGACCCGGTGTGTGTGTGTAACGGGACTGTGTGCCCAGCACTGACCAGGTGTGTGTGTGTAACAGGACTGTGTGCCCAGCACTGACCCGGTGTGTGTGTGTAACGGGACTGTGCGCCCAGCACTGACCCGGTGTGTGTGTGTAACGGGACTGTGCGCCCAGCACTGACCCGGTGTGTGTGTGTAACGGGACTCTGTGCCCAGCACTGACCCGGTGTGTGTGTGTAACGGGACTGTGCGTCCAGCACTGACCCGGTGTGTGTGTGTGTGTAACGGGACTGTGTGTCCAGTACTGACCCGGTGTGTGTGTGTGTAACGGGACTGTGTGCCCAGCACTGACCCGGTGTGTGTGTGTGTAACGGGACTGTGTGCCCAGCACTGACCCTGTCGGTGTGTGTGTAACGGGACTGTGTGCCCAACACTGACCCGGTGTGTGTGTAACAGGACTGTGCGCCCAGCACTGACCCGGTGTGTGTGTGTGTAACGGGACTGTATGCCCAGCACTGACCCGGTGTGTGTGTGTAACGGGACTGTATGCCCAGCACTGACCCGGTGTGTGTGTGTAACGGGACTGTGCGCCCAGCACTGACCCGGTGTGTGTGTAACGGGACTGTGCGTCCACGGTGTGTGTGTGTAACGGGACTGTGCGTCCAGCACTGACCCGGTGTGTGTGTGTACCGGGACTGTGCGCCCAGCACTGACACGGTGTGTGTGTAACGGGACTGTGTGTCCAGCACTGACCCGGTGTGTGTGTGTACCGGGACTGTGCGCCCAGCACTGACCCGGTGTGTGTGTAACGGGACTGTATGCCCAGTACTGACCCGGTGTCTGTGTAATGGGACTGTGTGTCCAGCACTGACCCGGTGTGTGTGTGTAACGGGACTGTGTGTCCAGTACTGACCCGGTGTGTGTGTGTAACGGGACTGTGTGCCCAGCACTGACCCGGTGTGTGTGTGTAACGGGACTGTATGCCCAGCACTGACCCGGTGAGTGTGTGTAACGGGACTGTGCGTCCAGCACTGCCCCGGTGTGTGTGTAACGGGACTGTGTGTCCACGGTGTGTGTGTGTAACGGGACTGTGTGCCCAGCACTGACCCGGTGTGTGTGTAACGGGACTGTGTGCCCAGCACTGACCCGGTGTGTGTGTGTAACGGGACTGTGTGCCCAGCACTGACCCGGTGTGTGTGTGTAACGGGACTGTGTGTCCAGTACTGAGACGGTGTGTGTGTGTAACGGGACTGTGTGCCCGGGACTGTGTGCCCAGCACTGACCCGGTGTGTGTGTGTAACGGGACTGTGTGCCCAGCAATGACCCGGTGTGTGTGTGTAACGGGACTGTGCATCCAGCACTGACCCGGTGTGTGTGTGTAACGGGACTGTGTGCCCAGCAATGACCCGGTGTGTGTGTGTAACGGGACTGTGCATCCAGCACTGACCCGGTGTGTGTGTGTAACGGGACTGTGTGCCCAGCACTGACCAGGTGTGTGTGTGTAACAGGACTGTGTGCCCAGCACTGACCCGGTGTGTGTGTGTAACGGGACTGTGCGCCCAGCACTGACCCGGTGTGTGTGTCTAACGGGACTGTGCGCCCAGCACTGACCCGGTGTGTGTGTGTAACGGGACTCTGTGCCCAGCACTGACCCGGTGTGTGTGGGAAACGGGACTGTGCGTCCAGCACTGACCCGGTGTGTGTGTGTGTGTAACGGGACTGTGTGTCCAGTACTGACCCGGTGTGTGTGTGTGTAACGGGACTGTGTGCCCAGCACTGACCCGGTGTGTGTGTGTGTAACGGGACTGTGTGCCCAGCACTGACCCTGTCGGTGTGTGTGTAACGGGACTGTGTGCCCAACACTGACCCGGTGTGTGTGTAACAGGACTGTGCGCCCAGCACTGACCCGGTGTGTGTGTGTAACGGGACTGTGCGCCCAGCACTGACCCGGTGTGTGTGTGTAGCGGGACTCTGTGCCCAGCACTGACCCGGTCGGTGTGTGTGTGTAACGGGACTGTGTGTCCAGTACTAACCCGGTGTGTGTGTGTAACGGGACTGTGCGTCCACGGTGTGTGTGTGTAACGGGACTGTGCGTCCACTGTGTGTGTGTGTGTAACGGGACTGTATGCCCAGCACTGACCCGGTGTGTGTGTGTAACGGGACTGTATGCCCAGCACTGACCCGGTGTGTGTGTGTAACGGGACTGTGCGTCCAGCACTGACCCGGTGTGTGTGTAACGGGACTGTATGCCCAGCACTGACCTGGTGTGTGTGTGTAACGGGACTGTGCGTCCAGCACTGACCCGGTGTGTGTGTGTACCGGGACTGTGCGCCCAGCACTGACCCGGTGTGTGTGTAACGGGACTGTGCGTCCAGCACTGACCCGGTTTGTGTGTAACGGGACTGTATGCCCAGCACTGACCCGGTGTGTGTGTGTAACGGGACTGTATGCCCAGCACTGACCCGGTGTGTGTGTGTAACGGGACTGTGCGTCCAGCACTGACCCGGTGTGTGTGTAACAGGACTGTGCGTCCACGGTGTGTGTGTGTAACGGGACTGTGCGTCCAGCACTGACCCGGTGTCTGTGTAACGGGACTGTATGCCCAGCACTGACCCGGTGTGTGTGTGTAACGGGACTGTATGCCCAGCACTGACCCAGTGTGTGTGTGTAACAGGACTGTGCGTCCAGCACTGACCCGGTGTGTGTGTAACGGGACTGTGTGCCCAACACTGACCCGGTGTGTGTGTGTGTAACGGGACTGTGTGCCCAGCACTGACCCGGTGTGTGTGTGTAACGGGACTGTATGCCCAGCACTGACCCGGTGAGTGTGTGTAACGGGACTGTGCGTCCAGCACTGACCCGGTGTGTGTGTGTAACGGGACTGTGCGTCCACGGTGTGTGTGTGTAACGGGACTGTGTGCCCAGCACTGACCCGGTGTGTGTGTAACGGGACTGTGTGCCCAGCACTGACGCGGTGTGTGTGTGTAACGGGACTGTGTGCCCAGCACTGACCCGGTGTGTGTGTGTAACGGGACTGTGTGTCCAGTACTGAGACGGTGTGTGTGTGTAACGGGACTGTGTGCCCGGGACTGTGTGCCCAGCACTGACCCGGTGTGTGTGTGTAACGGGACTGTGTGCCCAGCAATGACCCGGTGTGTGTGTGTAACGGGACTGTGCATCCAGCACTGACCCGGTGTGTGTGTGTAACGGGACTGTGTGCCCAGCAATGACCCGGTGTGTGTGTGTAACGGGACTGTGCATCCAGCACTGACCCGGTGTGTGTGTGTAACGGGACTGTGTGCCCAGCACTGACCAGGTGTGTGTGTGTAACAGGACTGTGTGCCCAGCACTGACCCGGTGTGTGTGTGTAACGGGACTGTGCGCCCAGCACTGACCCGGTGTGTGTGTGTAACGGGACTGTGCGCCCAGCACTGACCCGGTGTGTGTGTGTAACGGGACTCTGTGCCCAGCACTGACCCGGTGTGTGTGTGTAACGGGACTGTGCGTCCTGCACTGACCCGGTGTGTGTGTGTGTGTAACGGGACTGTGTGTCCAGTACTGACCCGGTGTGTGTGTGTGTAACGGGACTGTGTGCCCAGCACTGACCCGGTGTGTGTGTGTGTAACGGGACTGTGTGCCCAGCACTGACCCGGTCGGTGTGTGTGTAACGGGACTGTGTGCCCAACACTGACCCGGTGTGTGTGTAACAGGACTGTGCGCCCAGCACTGACCCGGTGTGTGTGTGTAACGGGACTGTGTGCCCAGCACTGACCCGGTGTGTGTGTGTAACGGGACTGTGCGCCCAGCACTGACCCGGTGTGTGTGTGTAGCGGGACTCTGTGCCCAGCACTGACCCGGTCGGTGTGTGTGTGTAACGGGACTGTGTGTCCAGTACTAACCCGGTGTGTGTGTGTAACGGGACTGTGCGTCCACGGTGTGTGTGTGTAACGGGACTGTGCGTCCACTGTGTGTGTGTGTAACGGGACTGTATGCCCAGCACTGACCCGGTGTGTGTGTGTAACGGGACTGTATGCCCAGCACTGACCCGGTGTGTGTGTGTAACGGGACTGTGCGTCCAGCACTGACCCGGTGTGTGTGTAACGGGACTGTATGCCCAGCACTGACCTGGTGTGTGTGTGTAACGGGACTGTGCGTCCAGCACTGACCCGGTGTGTGTGTGTACCGGGACTGTGCGCCCAGCACTGACCCGGTGTGTGTGTAACGGGACTGTGCGTCCAGCACTGACCCGGTTTGTGTGTAACGGGACTGTATGCCCAGCACTGACCCGGTGTGTGTGTGTAACGGGACTGTATGCCCAGCACTGACCCGGTGTGTGTGTGTAACGGGACTGTGCGTCCAGCACTGACCCGGTGTGTGTGTAACAGGACTGTGCGTCCACGGTGTGTGTGTGTAACGGGACTGTGCGTCCAGCACTGACCCGGTGTCTGTGTAACGGGACTGTATGCCCAGCACTGACCCGGTGTGTGTGTGTAACGGGACTGTATGCCCAGCACTGACCCAGTGTGTGTGTGTAACAGGACTGTGCGTCCAGCACTGACCCGGTGTGTGTGTAACGGGACTGTGTGCCCAACACTGACCCGGTGTGTGTGTGTGTAACGGGACTGTATGCCCAGCACTGACCCGGTGTGTGTGTGTAACGGGACTGTATGCCCAGCACTGACCCGGTGTGTGTGTGTAACGGGACTGTGCGCCCAGCACTGACCCGGTGTGTGTGTAACGGGACTGTGCGTCCACGGTGTGTGTGTGTAACGGGACTGTGCGTCCAGCACTGACCCGGTGTGTGTGTGTACCGGGACTGTGCGCCCAGCACTGACCCGGTGTGTGTGTAGCGGGACTGTGTGTCCAGCACTGACCCGGTGTGTGTGTGTACCGGGACTGTGCGCCCAGCACTGACCCGGTGTGTGTGTAACGGGACTGTATGCCCAGCACTGACCCGGTGTGTGTGTGTAACGGGACTGTATGCCCAGCACTGATCCGGTGTCTGTGTAATGGGACTGTGTGTCCAGCACTGACCCGGTGTGTGTGTGTAACGGGACTGTGTGTCCAGTACTGACCCGGTGTGTGTGTGTAACGGGACTGTGTGTCCAGTACTGACCCGGTGTGTGTGTGTAACGGGACTGTGTGCCCATCACTGACCCGGTGTGTGTGTGTAACGGGACTGTATGCCCAGCACTGACCCGGTGAGTGTGTGTAACGGGACTGTGCGTCCAGCACTGACCCGGTGTGTGTGTAACGGGACTGTGCGCCCAGCACTGACCCGGTGTGTGTGTGTAACAGGACTGTGTGTCCAGCACTGACCCGGTGTGTGTGTGTAACGGGACTGTGTGCCCAGCAGTGACCCGGTGTGTGTGTGTAACGGGACTGTGCGCCCAGCACTGACCTGATGTGTTTGTGTAACAGGACTGTGTGCCCAGCACTGACCCGGTGTGTGTATGTGTAACGGGACTGTGCGCCCAGCACAGATAAGGTGTGTGTGTGTGTAACAGGACTGTGCGTCCAGCACTGACACTGTGTGTGTGTGTGTGTGTGTAACAGGACTGTGTGCCCAGCACTGACCCGGTGTGTGTGTGTAACGGGACTGTGCGTCCAGCACTGACCCGGTGTGTGTGTGTGTAACGGGACTGTGCGTCCAGCACTGACCCGATGTGTGTGTGTAACGGGACTGTGCGCCCAGCACTGACCCGGTGTGTGTGTGTGTAACGGGACTGATTGTCCAGCACTGACCCGGTGTGTGTGTAACGGGACTGTGCGTCCAGCACAGATCCGGTGTGTGTGTGTAACGGGACTGTGTGCCCAGCACTGTCCCGGTGTGTGTGTGTAACAGGACTGTGTGTCCAGCACTGACCCGGTGTGTGTGTAACAGGACTGTGTGTCCAGCACTGACCCGGTGTGTGTGTGTGTGTGTAACGGGACTGTGCGTCCAGCACTGACCCGGTGTGTGTGTAACGGGACTGTGCGTCCAGCACTGACCCGGTGTGTGTGTAACAGGACTGTGTGCCCAACACTGACCTGTTGTGTGTGTGTAACGGGACTGTGTGCCCAGCACTGACCGGATGTGTGTGTGTAACGGGACTGTGTGTCCAGCACTGACCCGGTGTGTGTGTGTAACAGGACTGTGTGCCCAGCACTGACCCGGTGTGTGTATGTGTAACGGGACTGTGCGTCCAGCACTGACCCTGTGTGTGTGTGTGTAACAGGACTGTGTGCCCAGCACTGACCCGGTGTGTGTGTGTAACGGGACTGGGTGCCCAGCACTGACCGGATGTGTGTGTGTAACGGGACTGTGTGCCCAGCACTGACCCGGTATGTGTGTGTGTAACGGGACTGTGTGTCCAGCACTGACCCGGTGTGTGTGTGTAACAGGACTGTGTGCCCAGCACTGACCCGGTGTGTGTATGTGTAACAGGACTGTGCGCCCAGCACTGACCCGGTGTGTGTGTGTAACAGGACTGTGTGCCCAGCACTGACCCGGTGTGTGTGTGTAACAGGACTGTGCGTCCAGCACTGACCCGGTGTGTGTGTGTAACGGGACTGTGTGCCCAGCACTGACCCGGTGTGTGTGTGTAACGGGACTCTGTGCCCAGCACTGACCCGGTGTGTGTGTGTGTAACGGGACTGTGTGCCCAGCACTGACCCGGTGTGTGTATGTGTAACGGGACTGTGCGCCCAGCACTGACCCGGTGTGTGTGTGTGTAACGGGACTGTGTGCCCAGCACTGACCCGGTGTGTGTGTGTAACGGGACTGTGCGCCCAGCACTGACCCGGTGTGTGTGTGTGTAACGGGACTGTGTGCCCAGCACTGACCCGGTCGGTGTGTGTGTGTAACGGGACTGTGTGTCCAGTACTAACCCGGTGTGTGTGTAACGGGACTGTGTGTCCAGTACTGAGACGGTGTGTGTGTGTAACGGGACTGTGTGCCCGGGACTGTGTGCCCAGCACTGACCCGGTGTGTGTGTGTAACGGGACTGTGCGTCCACGGTGTGTGTGTGTAACGGGACTGTGTGCCCAGCACTGACCCGGTGTGTGTGTAACGGGACTGTGTGCCCAGCACTGACCCGGTGTGTGTGTGTAACGGGACTGTGTGTCCAGCACTGACCCGGTGTGTGTGTGTAACGGGACTGTGTGTCCAGTACTGAGACGGTGTGTGTGTGTAACTGGACTGTGTGCCCGGGACTGTGTGCCCAGCACTGACCCGGTGTGTGTGTGTAACGGGACTGTGTGCCCAGCAATGACCCGGTGTGTGTGTGTAACGGGACTGTGCGTCCAGTACTGACCCGGTGTGTGTGTAACGGGACTGTGCGTCCACGGTGTGTGTGTGTGTAACGGGACTGTGTGCCCAGCACTGACCCGGTGTGTGTGTGTAACGGGACTGTGTGCCCAGCACTGACCCGGTGTGTCTGTGTAACGGGACTTTGCGCCCTGCACTGACCCGGTGTGTGTGTGTAACGGGACTGTGTGCCCAGCACTGACCAGGTGTGTGTGTGTAACAGGACTGTGTGCCCAGCACTGACCCGGTGTGTCTGTGTAACGGGACTTTGCGTCCAGCACTGACCCAGTGTGTGTGTGTAAGGGACTGTGTGCCCAGCACTGACCCGGTGTGTGTGTGTAACGGGACTGTGTGCCCAGCACTGACCCGGTGTGTCTGTGTAACGGGACTTTGCGCCCAGCACTGACCCGGTGTGTGTTTGTAACGGGACTTTGCGCCCAGCACTGACCCGGTGTGTGTGTGTAAGGGACTGTGTGTCCAGCACTGACCCGGTGTGTCTGTGTAACTGGACTTTGCGCCCAGCACTGACCCGGTGTGTCTGTGTAACGGGACTTTGCGCCCAGCACTGACCCGGTGTGTGTGTGTAACAGGACTGTGTGCCCAGTACTGACCCGGTGTGTGTGTGTAACGGGACTGTGTGCCCAGCACTGACCCGGTATGTGTGTGTAACAGGACTGTGTGCCCAGCACTGACCCGGTGTGTGTGTGTAACGAGACTGTGTGCCCAGCATTGACCCGGTATGTGTGTGTAACAGGACTGTGTGTCCAGTACTGACCCGGTGTGTGTGTGTAACGGGACTGTGTGTCCAGTACTGACCCGGTGTGTATGTGTAACAGGACTGTGTGTCCAGTACTGACCCAGTGTGTGTGTGTAACAGGAGTGTGCGTCCAGCACTGACCCGGTCGGTGTGTGTGTAACGGGACTGTGTGCCCAGCACTGACCACCCGGTCGGTGTGTGTGTGTAACGGGACTGTGTGTCCAGTACTGACCCAGTGTGTGTGTGTAACGGGACTGTGCGTCCACGGTGTGTGTGTGTGTAACGGGACTGTGCGTCCACGGTGTGTGTGTGTGTAACAGGAGTGTGCGTCCAGCACTGACCCGGTGTGTGTGTGTGTAACAGGACTGTGCGCCCAGCACTGACCCGGTGTGTGTGTGTAACGGGACTGTGTGCCCAGCACTGCCCCGGTGTGTGTGTGTAACGGGACTGTGTGCCCAGCACTGCCCCGGTGTGTGTGTGTAACGGGACTGTGTGCCCAGCACTGCCCCGGTGTGTGTGTGTAACGGGACTGTGTGCCCAGCACTGCCCCGGTGTGTGTGTGTAACGGGACTGTGTGCCCAGCACTGACCCGGTGTGTGTGTGTAACGGGACTGTGCGTCCAGCACTGACCCGGTGTGTGTATGTGTAACGGGACTGTGCGCCCAGCACTGACCCGGTGTGTGTGTGTGTAACGGGACTGTGTGCCCAGCACTGCCCCGGTGTGTGTGTGTAACTGGACTGTGCGTCCAGCACTGAACCGTTGTGTGTTTGTAACAGGACTGTGCGTCCAGCACTGACCCAGTGTGTGTGTAATTGGACTGTGCGTCCAGCACTGACCCGGTGTGTGTGTAACAGGACTGTGCGCCCAGCACTGACCTGGTGTGTGTGTGTGTGTAACGGGACTGTGTGCCCAGCACTGACCCGGTGTGTGTGTGTAACGGGACTGTGTGCCCAGCACTGACCCGGTGTGTGTGTGTAACGGGACTGTGTGCCCAGCACTGACCCGGTGTGTGTGTGTAACGGGACTGTGCGCCCAGCACTGACCCGGTGTGTGTGTGTAACGGGACTGTGCGTCCAGCACTGCCCCGGTGTGTGTGTAACAGGACTGTGCGTCCAGCACTGACCCGGTGTGTGTGTAACGTGACTGTGTGCCCAGCAGTGACCCGGTGTGTGTGTGTGTGTAACGGGACTGTGTGCCCAGCACTGACCCGGTGTGTGTGTGTAACGGGACTGTGTGCCCAGCACTGACCCGGTGTGTGTGTGTAACGGGACTGTGCGTCCAGCACTGACCCGGTGTGTGTGTGTAACAGGACTGTGCGCCCAGCACTGCCCCGGTGTGTGTGTAACAGGACTGTGCGTCCAGCACTGACCCGGTGTGTGTGTGTAACGGGACTGTGTGCCCAGCAGTGACCCGGTGTGTGTATGTGTGTAACGGGACTATGTGCCCAGCACTGACCCGGTGTGTGTGTGTAACGGGACTGTGTGCCCAGCACTGACCCGGTGTGTGTGTGTAACGGGACTGTGCGTCCAGCACTGACCCGGTGTGTGTGTGTAACGGGACTGTGTGTCCACGGTGTGTGTGTGTAACGGGACTGTGTGTCCAGCACTGACCCGGTCGGTGTGTGTGTAACGGGACTGTGCGTCCAGCACTGACCTGGTGTGTGTTTGTGTGTAACAGGACTGTGCGTCCAGCACTGACCCGATGTGTGTGTGTGTAACGGGACTGTGTGCCCAGCACTGACCCGGTGTGTGTGTGTGTAACGGGACTGTGTGTCCAGTACTGACCCGGTGTGTGTGTGTGTAACGGGACTGTGTGCCCAGCACTGACCCGGTGTGTGTGTGTAACGGGACTGTGTGTCCAGTACTGACCCGGTGTGTGTGTGTAACGGGACTGTGCGTCCAGCACTGACCCGGTGTGTGTGTGTACCGGGACTGTGCGCCCAGCACTGACCCGGTGTGTGTGTAACGGGACTGTGCGTCCAGCACTGACCCGGTTTGTGTGTAACGGGACTGTATGCCCAGCACTGACCCGGTGTGTGTGTGTAACGGGACTGTATGCCCAGCACTGACCCGGTGTGTGTGTGTAACGGGACTGTGCGTCCAGCACTGACCCGGTGTGTGTGTAACAGGACTGTGCGTCCACGGTGTGTGTGTGTAACGGGACTGTGCGTCCAGCACTGACCCGGTGTCTGTGTAACGGGACTGTATGCCCAGCACTGACCCGGTGTGTGTGTGTAACGGGACTGTATGCCCAGCACTGACCCAGTGTGTGTGTGTAACAGGACTGTGCGTCCAGCACTGACCCGGTGTGTGTGTAACGGGACTGTGTGCCCAACACTGACCCGGTGTGTGTGTGTGTAACGGGACTGTATGCCCAGCACTGACCCGGTGTGTGTGTGTAACGGGACTGTATGCCCAGCACTGACCCGGTGTGTGTGTGTAACGGGACTGTGCGCCCAGCACTGACCCGGTGTGTGTGTAACGGGACTGTGCGTCCACGGTGTGTGTGTGTAACGGGACTGTGCGCCCAGCACTGACCCGGTGTGTGTGTGTACCGCGACTGTGCGCCCAGCACTGACCCGGTGTGTGTGTAACGGGACTGTGTGTCCAGCACTGACCCGGTGTGTGTGTGTACCGGGACTGTGCGCCCAGCACTGACCCGGTGTGTGTGTAACGGGACTGTATGCCCAGCACTGACCCGGTGTGTGTGTGTAACGGGACTGTATGCCCAGCACTGACCCGGTGTCTGTGTAATGGGACTGTGTGTCCAGCACTGACCCGGTGTGTGTGTGTAACGGGACTGTGTGTCCAGTACTGACCCGGTGTGTGTGTGTAACGGGACTGTGTGTCCAGTACTGACCCGGTGTGTGTGTGTAACGGGACTGTGTGCCCATCACTGACCCGGTGTGTGTGTGTAACGGGACTGTATGCCCAGCACTGACCCGGTGAGTGTGTGTAACGGGACTGTGCGTCCAGCACTGACCCGGTGTGTGTGTAACGGGACTGTGCGCCCAGCACTGACCCGGTGTGTGTGTGTAACAGGACTGTGTGTCCAGCACTGACCCGGTGTGTGTGTGTAACGGGACTGTGTGCCCAGCAGTGACCCGGTGTGTGTGTGTAACGGGACTGTGCGCCCAGCACTGACCTGATGTGTTTGTGTAACAGGACTGTGTGCCCAGCACTGACCCGGTGTGTGTATGTGTAACGGGACTGTGCGCCCAGCACAGATAAGGTGTGTGTGTGTGTAACAGGACTGTGCGTCCAGCACTGACACTGTGTGTGTGTGTGTGTGTAACAGGACTGTGTGCCCAGCACTGACCCGGTGTGTGTGTGTAACGGGACTGTGCGTCCAGCACTGACCCGGTGTGTGTGTGTGTAACGGGACTGTGCGTCCAGCACTGACCCGATGTGTGTGTGTAACGGGACTGTGCGCCCAGCACTGACCCGGTGTGTGTGTGTGTAACGGGACTGTGTGTCCAGCACTGACCCGGTGTGTGTGTAACGGGACTGTGCGTCCAGCACAGATCCGGTGTGTGTGTGTGTAACGGGACTGTGTGCCCAGCACTGTCCCGGTGTGTGTGTGTAACAGGACTGTGTGTCCAGCACTGACCCGGTGTGTGTGTAACAGGACTGTGTGTCCAGCACTGACCCGGTGTGTGTGTGTGTGTGTAACGGGACTGTGCGTCCAGCACTGACCCGGTGTGTGTGTAACGGGACTGTGCGTCCAGCACTGACCCGGTGTGTGTGTAACAGGACTGTGTGCCCAACACTGACCTGTTGTGTGTGTGTAACGGGACTGTGTGCCCAGCACTGACCGGATGTGTGTGTGTAACGGGACTGTGTGTCCAGCACTGACCCGGTGTGTGTGTGTAACAGGACTGTGTGCCCAGCACTGACCCGGTGTGTGTATGTGTAACGGGACTGTGCGTCCAGCACTGACCCTGTGTGTGTGTGTGTAACAGGACTGTGTGCCCAGCACTGACCCGGTGTGTGTGTATAACGGGACTGGGTGCCCAGCACTGACCGGATGTGTGTGTGTAACGGGACTGTGTGCCCAGCACTGACCCGGTATGTGTGTGTGTAACGGGACTGTGTGTCCAGCACTGACCCGGTGTGTGTGTGTAACAGGACTGTGTGCCCAGCACTGACCCGGTGTGTGTATGTGTAACAGGACTGTGCGCCCAGCACTGACCCGGTGTGTGTGTGTAACAGGACTGTGTGCCCAGCACTGACCCGGTGTGTGTGTGTAACAGGACTGTGCGTCCAGCACTGACCCGGTGTGTGTGTGTAACGGGACTGTGTGCCCAGCACTGACCCGGTGTGTGTGTGTAACGGGACTCTGTGCCCAGCACTGACCCGGTGTGTGTGTGTGTAACGGGACTGTGTGCCCAGCACTGACCCGGTGTGTGTATGTGTAACGGGACTGTGCGCCCAGCACTGACCCGGAGTGTGTGTGTGTAACGGGACTGTGTGCCCAGCACTGACCCGGTGTGTGTGTGTAACGGGACTGTGCGCCCAGCACTGACCCGGTGTGTGTGTGTGTAACGGGACTGTGTGCCCAGAACTGACCCGGTCGGTGTGTGTGTGTAACGGGACTGTGTGTCCAGTACTAACCCGGTGTGTGTGTAACGGGACTGTGTGTCCAGTACTGAGACGGTGTGTGTGTGTAACGGGACTGTGTGCCCGGGACTGTGTGCCCAGCACTGACCCGGTGTGTGTGTGTAACGGGACTGTGCGTCCACGGTGTGTGTGTGTGTAACGGGACTGTGTGCCCAGCACTGACCCGGTGTGTGTGTAACGGGACTGTGTGCCCAGCACTGACCCGGTGTGTGTGTGTAACGGGACTGTGTGCCCAGTACTGACCCGGTGTGTGTGTGTGTAACGGGACTGTGTGTCCAGTACTGATACGGTGTGTGTGTGTAACTGGACTGTGTGCCCGGGACTGTGTGCCCAGCACTGACCCGGTGTGTGTGTGTAACGGGACTGTGTGCCCAGCAATGACCCGGTGTGTGTGTGTAACGGGACTGTGCGTCCACGGTGTGTGTGTGTGTAACGGGACTGTGTGCCCAGCACTGACCCGGTGTGTGTGTGTAACGGGACTGTGTGCCCAGCACTGACCCGGTGTGTCTGTGTAACGGGACTTTGCGCCCTGCACTGACCCGGTGTGTGTGTGTAACGGGACTGTGTGCCCAGCACTGACCAGGTGTGTGTGTGTAACAGGACTGTGTGCCCAGCACTGACCCGGTGTGTCTGTGTAACGGGACTTTGCGTCCAGCACTGACCCAGTGTGTGTGTGTAAGGGACTGTGTGCCCAGCACTGACCCGGTGTGTGTGTGTAACGGGACTGTGTGCCCAGCACTGACCCGGTGTGTCTGTGTAACGGGACTTTGCGCCCAGCACTGACCCGGTGTGTGTTTGTAACGGGACTTTGCGCCCAGCACTGACCCGGTGTGTGTGTGTAAGGGACTGTGTGTCCAGCACTGACCCGGTGTGTCTGTGTAACTGGACTTTGCGCCCAGCACTGACCCGGTGTGTCTGTGTAACGGGACTTTGCGCCCAGCACTGACCCGGTGTGTGTGTGTAACGGGACTGTGTGCCCAGCACTGACCCGGTATGTGTGTGTAACAGGACTGTGTGCCCAGCACTGACCCGGTGTGTGTGTGTAACGAGACTGTGTGCCCAGCACTGACCCGGTATGTGTGTGTAACAGGACTGTGTGTCCAGTACTGACCCGGTGTGTGTGTGTAACGGGACTGTGTGTCCAGTACTGACCCGGTGTGTATGTGTAACAGGACTGTGTGTCCAGTACTGACCCAGTGTGTGTGTGTAACAGGAGTGTGCGTCCAGCACTGACCCGGTCGGTGTGTGTGTAACGGGACTGTGTGCCCAGCACTGACCACCCGGTCGGTGTGTGTGTGTAACGGGACTGTGTGTCCAGTACTGACCCAGTGTGTGTGTGTAACGGGACTGTGCGTCCACGGTGTGTGTGTGTAACAGGAGTGTGCGTCCACGGTGTGTGTGTGTAACGGGACTGTGCGCCCAGCACTGACCCGGTCGGTGTGTGTGTGTAACGGGACTGTGTGTCCAGTACTGACCCAGTGTGTGTGTGTAACGGGACTGTGCGTCCACGGTGTGTGTGTGTGTGTAACAGGAGTGTGCGTCCAGCACTGACCCGGTGTGTGTGTGTGTAACAGGACTGTGCGCCCAGCACTGACCCGGTGTGTGTGTGTAACGGGACTGTGTGCCCAGCACTGCCCCGGTGTGTGTGTGTAACGGGACTGTGTGCCCAGCACTGCCCCGGTGTGTGTGTGTAACGGGACTGTGTGCCCAGCACTGCCCCGGTGTGTGTGTGTAACGGGACTGTGCGTCCAGCACTGACCCGGTGTGTGTATGTGTAACGGGACTGTGCGCCCAGCACTGACCCGGTGTGTGTGTGTGTAACGGGACTGAGTGCCCAGCACTGCCCCGGTGTGTGTGTGTAACTGGACTGTGCGTCCAGCACTGAACCGTTGTGTGTTTGTAACAGGACTGTGCGTCCAGCACTGACCCAGTGTGTGTGTAATGGGACTGTGCGTCCAGCACTGCCCCGGTGTGTGTGTGTAACAGGACTGTGCGCCCAGCACTGACCTGGTGTGTGTGTGTGTGTAACGGGACTGTGTGCCCAGCACTGACCCGGTGTGTGTGTGTAACGGGACTGTGTGCCCAGCACTGACCCGGTGTGTGTGTGTAACGGGACTGTGTGCCCAGCACTGACCCGGTGTGTGTGTGTAACGGGACTGTGCGCCCAGCACTGACCCGGTGTGTGTGTGTAACGGGACTGTGCGTCCAGCACTGCCCCGGTGTGTGTGTAACAGGACTGTGCGTCCAGCACTGACCCGGTGTGTGTGTAACGGGACTGTGTGCCCAGCAGTGACCCGGTGTGTGTGTGTGTGTAACGGGACTGTGTGTCCAGCACTGACCCGGTGTGTGTGTAACGGGACTGTGTGCCCAGCACTGACCCGGTGTGTGTGTGTAACGGGACTGTGCGTCCAGCACTGACCCGGTGTGTGTGTGTAACAGGACTGTGCGCCCAGCACTGCCCCGGTGTGTGTGTAACAGGACTGTGCGTCCAGCACTGACCCGGTGTGTGTGTGTAACGGGACTGTGTGCCCAGCAGTGACCCGGTGTGTGTGTGTGTGTAACGGGACTATGTGCCCAGCACTGACCCGGTGTGTGTGTGTAACGGGACTGTGTGCCCAGCACTGACCCGGTGTGTGTGTGTAACGGGACTGTGCGTCCAGCACTGACCCGGTGTGTGTGTGTAACGGGACTGTGTGTCCACGGTGTGTGTGTGTAACGGGACTGTGTGTCCAGCACTGACCCGGTCGGTGTGTGTGTAACGGGACTGTGCGTCCAGCACTGACCTGGTGTGTGTTTGTGTGTAACAGGACTGTGCGTCCAGCACTGACCCGATGTGTGTGTGTGTAACGGGACTGTGCGTCCAGCACTGACCCGGTGTGTGTGTGTGTAACGGGACTGTGTGCCCAGCACTGACCCGGTGTGTGTGTGTGTAACGGGACTGTGTGTCCAGTACTGACCCGGTGTGTGTGTGTGTAACGGGACTGTGTGTCCAGCACTGACCCGGTGTGTGTGTGTAACGGGACTGTGTGTCCAGTACTGACCCGGTGTGTGTGTGTAACGGGACTGTGTGTCCAGCACTGACCCGATGTGTGTGTGTAACGGGACTGTGCGTCCAGTACTGATCCGGTGTGTGTGTGTGTAACGGGACTGTGTGCCCAGCACTGACCCGGTGTGTGTGTGTAACGGGACTGTGTGTCCAGTACTGACCCGGTGTGTGTGTGTAACGGGACTGTGTGTCCCGCACTGACCCGATGTGTGTGTGTAACGGGACTGTGTGCCCAGCACTGACCCGGTGTGTGTGTGTGTAACTGGACTGTGTGTCCAGTACTGACCCGATGTGTGTGTGTGTAACGGGACTGTGTGTCCAGCACTGACCCGGTGTGTGTGTGTGTAACGGGACTGTGTGCCCAGCACTGACCCGGTGTGTGTGTGTGTAACGGGACTGTGTGTCCAGTACTGACCCGGTGTGTGTGTGTGTAACGGGACTGTGTGTCCAGTACTGACCCGATGTGTGTGTGTGTGTAACGGGACTGTGCGTCCAGCACTGACACGGTGTGTGTGTGTGTAACGGGACTGTGTGCCCAGCACTGACCCGGTGTGTGTGTGTGTAACGGGACTGTGTGTCCAGTACTGACCCGGTGTGTGTGTGTGTAACGGGACTGTGCGTCCAGCACTGACCTGGTGTGTGTGTGTGTAACGGGACTGTGCGTCCAGCACTGACCCGGTGTGTGTGTGTGTAACGGGACTGTGTGTCCAGTACTGACCCGGTGTGTGTGTGTGTAACGGGACTGTGTGTCCAGTACTGACCCGATGTGTGTGTGTGTGTAACGGGACTGTGCGTCCAGCACTGACCCGGTGTGTGTGTGTGTAACGGGACTGTGTGCCCAGCACTGACCCGGTGTGTGTGTGTGTAACGGGACTGTGTGCCCAGCACTGACCCGGTGTGTGTGTGTGTAACGGGACTGTGTGCCCAGCACTGACCCCGTGTCTGTGTGTGTAACGGGACTGTGCATCCAGCACTGACCCGGTGTGTGTGTGTGTAACTGGACTGTGTGCCCAGCACTGACCCGGTGTGTGTGTGTAACGGGACTGTGTGTCCAGCACTGACCCGGTGTGTGTGTGTGTAACGGGACTGTGTGCCCAGCACTGACCCGGTGTGTGTGTGTAACGGGACTGTGCGTCCAGCACTGACCCGGTGTGTGTGTGTAACAGGACTGTGTGCCCAGCACTGACCCGGTGTGTGTGTGTAACGGGACTGTGCGTCCACGGTGTGTGTGTGTGTAACGGGACTGTGTGCCCAGCACTGACACTGTGTGTGTGTGTGTGTGTAACAGGACTGTGTGCCCAGCACTGACCCGGTGTGTGTGTAACGGGACTGTGCGTCCAGCACTGACCCGGTGTGTGTGTGTGTAACGGGACTGTGCGTCCAGCACTGACCCGATGTGTGTGTGTAACGGGACTGTGCGCCCAGCACTGACCCGGTGTGTGTGTGTGTAACGGGACTGTGTGTCCAGCACTGACCCGGTGTGTGTGTGTAACGGGACTGTGCGCCCAGCACTGACCCTGTGTGTGTGTGTAACAGGACTGTGCGTCCAGCACTGACCCGGTGTGTGTGTGTAACGGGACTGTGCGTCCAGCACAGATCCGGTGTGTGTGTGTGTAACGGGACTGTGTGCCCAGCACTGTCCCGGTGTGTGTGTGTAACAGGACTGTGTGTCCAGCACTGACCCGGTGTGTGTGTAACAGGACTGTGTGTCCAGCACTGACCCGGTGTGTGTGTGTGTGTGTAACGGGACTGTGCGTCCAGCACTGACCCGGTGTGTGTGTAACGGGACTGTGCGTCCAGCACTGACCCGGTGTGTGTGTAACAGGACTGTGTGCCCAACACTGACCTGTTGTGTGTGTGTAACGGGACTGTGTGCCCAGCACTGACCGGATGTGTGTGTGTAACGGGACTGTGTGTCCAGCACTGACCCGGTGTGTGTGTGTAACAGGACTGTGTGCCCAGCACTGACCCGGTGTGTGTATGTGTAACGGGACTGTGCGTCCAGCACTGACCCTGTGTGTGTGTGTGTAACAGGACTGTGTGCCCAGCACTGACCCGGTGTGTGTGTGTAACGGGACTGGGTGCCCAGCACTGACCGGATGTGTGTGTGTAACGGGACTGTGTGCCCAGCACTGACCCGGTATGTGTGTGTGTAACGGGACTGTGTGTCCAGCACTGACCCGGTGTGTGTGTGTAACAGGACTGTGTGCCCAGCACTGACCCGGTGTGTGTATGTGTAACAGGACTGTGCGCCCAGCACTGACCCGGTGTGTGTGTGTAACAGGACTGTGTGCCCAGCACTGACCCGGTGTGTGTGTGTAACAGGACTGTGCGTCCAGCACTGACCCGGTGTGTGTGTGTAACGGGACTGTGTGCCCAGCACTGACCCGGTGTGTGTGTGTAACGGGACTCTGTGCCCAGCACTGACCCGGTGTGTGTGTGTGTAACGGGACTGTGTGCCCAGCACTGACCCGGTGTGTGTATGTGTAACGGGACTGTGCGCCCAGCACTGACCCGGTGTGTGTGTGTGTAACGGGACTGTGTGCCCAGCACTGACCCGGTGTGTGTGTGTAACGGGACTGTGCGCCCAGCACTGACCCGGTGTGTGTGTGTGTAACGGGACTGTGTGCCCAGAACTGACCCGGTCGGTGTGTGTGTGTAACGGGACTGTGTGTCCAGTACTAACCCGGTGTGTGTGTAACGGGACTGTGTGTCCAGTACTGAGACGGTGTGTGTGTGTAACGGGACTGTGTGCCCGGGACTGTGTGCCCAGCACTGACCCGGTGTGTGTGTGTAACGGGACTGTGCGTCCACGGTGTGTGTGTGTGTAACGGGACTGTGTGCCCAGCACTGACCCGGTGTGTGTGTAACGGGACTGTGTGCCCAGCACTGACCCGGTGTGTGTGTGTAACGGGACTGTGTGCCCAGTACTGACCCGGTGTGTGTGTGTAACGGGACTGTGTGTCCAGTACTGAGACGGTGTGTGTGTGTAACTGGACTGTGTGCCCGGGACTGTGTGCCCAGCACTGACCCGGTGTGTGTGTGTAACGGGACTGTGTGCCCAGCAATGACCCGGTGTGTGTGTGTAACGGGACTGTGCGTCCAGTACTGACCCGGTGTGTGTGTAACGGGACTGTGCGTCCACGGTGTGTGTGTGTGTAACGGGACTGTGTGCCCAGCACTGACCCGGTGTGTGTGTGTAACGGGACTGTGTGCCCAGCACTGACCCGGTGTGTCTGTGTAACGGGACTTTGCGCCCTGCACTGACCCGGTGTGTGTGTGTAACGGGACTGTGTGCCCAGCACTGACCAGGTGTGTGTGTGTAACAGGACTGTGTGCCCAGCAATGACCCGGTGTGTCTGTGTAACGGGACTTTGCGTCCAGCACTGACCCAGTGTGTGTGTGTAAGGGACTGTGTGCCCAGCACTGACCCGGTGTGTGTGTGTAACGGGACTGTGTGCCCAGCACTGACCCGGTGTGTCTGTGTAACGGGACTTTGCGCCCAGCACTGACCCGGTGTGTGTTTGTAACGGGACTTTGCGCCCAGCACTGACCCGGTGTGTGTGTGTAAGGGACTGTGTGTCCAGCACTGACCCGGTGTGTCTGTGTAACTGGACTTTGCGCCCAGCACTGACCCGGTGTGTCTGTGTAACGGGACTTTGCGCCCAGCACTGACCCGGTGTGTGTGTGTAACAGGACTGTGTGCCCAGCACTGACCCGGTGTGTGTGTGTAACGGGACTGTGTGCCCAGCACTGACCCGGTATGTGTGTGTAACAGGACTGTGTGCCCAGCACTGACCCGGTGTGTGTGTGTAACGAGACTGTGTGCCCAGCACTGACCCGGTATGTGTGTGTAACAGGACTGTGTGTCCAGTACTGACCCGGTGTGTGTGTGTAACGGGACTGTGTGTCCAGTACTGACCCGGTGTGTATGTGTAACAGGACTGTGTGTCCAGTACTGACCCAGTGTGTGTGTGTAACAGGAGTGTGCGTCCAGCACTGACCCGGTCGGTGTGTGTGTAACGGGACTGTGTGCCCAGCACTGACCACCCGGTCGGTGTGTGTGTGTAACGGGACTGTGTGTCCAGTACTGACCCAGTGTGTGTGTGTAACGGGACTGTGCGTCCACGGTGTGTGTGTGTGTAACGGGACTGTGTGTCCAGTACTGACCCAGTGTGTGTGTGTAACGGGACTGTGCGTCCACGGTGTGTGTGTGTAACAGGAGTGTGCGTCCACGGTGTGTGTGTGTAACGGGACTGTGCGCCCAGCACTGACCCGGTCGGTGTGTGTGTGTAACGGGACTGTGTGTCCAGTACTGACCCAGTGTGTATGTGTAACGGGACTGTGCGTCCACGGTGTGTGTGTGTGTAACAGGAGTGTGCGTCCAGCACTGACCCGGTGTGTGTGTGTAACAGGACTGTGCGCCCAGCACTGACCCGGTGTGTGTGTGTAACGGGACTGTGTGCCCAGCACTGCCCCGGTGTGTGTGTGTAACGGGACTGTGTGCCCAGCACTGCCCCGGTGTGTGTGTGTAACGGGACTGTGTGCCCAGCACTGCCCCGGTGTGTGTGTGTAACGGGACTGTGCGTCCAGCACTGACCCGGTGTGTGTATGTGTAACGGGACTGTGCGCCCAGCACTGACCCGGTGTGTGTGTGTAACGGGACTGTGTGCCCAGCACTGCCCCGGTGTGTGTGTGTAACTGGACTGTGCGTCCAGCACTGAACCGTTGTGTGTTTGTAACAGGACTGTGTGCCCAGCACTGACCCGGTGTGTGTGTGTAACGGGACTGTGTGCCCAGCAATGACCCGGTGTGTGTGTGTAACGGGACTGTGTGCCCAGCACTGACCCGGTCGGTGTGTGTGTGTAACAGGACTGTGCGCCCAGCACTGACCCGGTGTGTGTGTGTAACGGGACTGTGTGCCCAGCACTGACCCGGTGTGTGTGTGTAACGGGACTGTGTGCCCAGCACTGACCCGGTGTGTGTGTGTGTGTAACGGGACTGTGTGCCCAGCACTGACCCGGTGTGTGTGTGTAACGGGACTGTGTGCCCAGCACTGACCCGGTGTGTGTGTGTAACGGGACTGTGTGCCCAGCACTGACCCGGTGTGTGTGTGTAACGGGACTGTGCGCCCAGCACTGACCCGGTGTGTGTGTGTAACGGGACTGTGCGTCCAGCACTGCCCCGGTGTGTGTGTAACAGGACTGTGCGTCCAGCACTGACCCGGTGTGTGTGTAACGGGACTGTGTGCCCAGCAGTGACCCGGTGTGTGTGTGTGTGTAACGGGACTGTGTGCCCAGCACTGACCCGGTGTGTGTGTGTGTGTAACGGGACTGTGTGCCCAGCACTGACCCGGTGCGTGTGTAACAGGACTGTGCGTCCAGCACTGACCCGGTGTGTGTGTGTAACGGGACTGTGTGCCCAGCAGTGACCCGGTGTGTGTGTGTGTGTAACGGGACTATGTGCCCAGCACTGACCCGGTGCGTGTGTAACAGGACTGTGCGCCCAGCACTGACCCGGTGTGTGTGTGTAACAGGACTGTGCGCCCAGCACTGACCCGGTGTGTGTGTAACGGGACTGTGTGCCCAGCACTGACCCGGTGTGTGTGTGTAACGGGACTGTGCGTCCAGCACTGACCCGGTGTGTGTGTGTAACAGGACTGTGCGCCCAGCACTGCCCCGGTGTGTGTGTAACAGGACTGTGCGTCCAGCACTGACCCGGTGTGTGTGTGTAACGGGACTGTGTGCCCAGCAGTGACCCGGTGTGTGTGTGTGTGTAACGGGACTATGTGCCCAGCACTGACCCGGTGTGTGTGTGTAACGGGACTGTGTGCCCAGCACTGACCCGGTGTGTGTGTGTAACGGGACTGTGCGTCCAGCACTGACCCGGTGTGTGTGTGTAACGGGACTGTGTGTTCACGGTGTGTGTGTGTAACGGGACTGTGTGTCCAGCACTGACCCGGTCGGTGTGTGTGTAACGGGACTGTGCGTCCAGCACTGACCTGGTGTGTGTTTGTGTGTAACAGGACTGTGCGTCCAGCACTGACCCGATGTGTGTGTGTAACGGGACTGTGCGTCCAGCACTGACCCGGTGTGTGTGTGTGTAACGGGACTGTGCGTCCAGCACTGACCCGGTGTGTGTGTGTAACGGGACTGTGTGTCCAGCACTGACCCGATGTGTGTGTGTAACGGGACTGTGTGTCCAGTACTGATCCGGTGTGTGTGTGTGTAACGGGACTGTGTGCCCAGCACTGACCCGGTGTGTGTGTGTAACGGGACTGTGTGTCCAGTACTGACCCGGTGTGTGTGTGTAACGGGACTGTGTGTCCCGCACTGACCCGATGTGTGTGTGTAACGGGACTGTGTGCCCAGCACTGACCCGGTGTGTGTGTGTGTAACTGGACTGTGTGTCCAGTACTGACCCGATGTGTGTGTGTGTAACGGGACTGTGTGTCCAGCACTGACCCGGTGTGTGTGTGTGTAACGGGACTGTGTGCCCAGCACTGACCCGGTGTGTGTGTGTGTGTAACGGGACTGTGTGTCCAGTACTGACCCGGTGTGTGTGTGTGTAACGGGACTGTGTGTCCAGTAGTGACCCGATGTGTGTGTGTGTGTAACGGGACTGTGCGTCCAGCACTGACACGGTGTGTGTGTGTGTAACGGGACTGTGTGCCCAGCACTGACCCGGTGTGTGTGTGTGTAACGGGACTGTGTGTCCAGTACTGACCCGGTGTGTGTGTGTGTAACGGGACTGTGCGTCCAGCACTGACCTGGTGTGTGTGTGTGTAACGGGACTGTGCGTCCAGCACTGACCCGGTGTGTGTGTGTGTAACGGGACTGTGTGTCCAGTACTGACCCGGTGTGTGTGTGTGTAACGGGACTGTGTGTCCAGTACTGACCCGATGTGTGTGTGTGTGTAACGGGACTGTGCGTCCAGCACTGACCCGGTGTGTGTGTGTGTAACGGGACTGTGTGCCCAGCACTGACCCGGTGTGTGTGTGTGTAACGGGACTGTGTGCCCAGCACTGACCCGGTGTGTGTGTGTGTAACGGGACTGTGTGCCCAGCACTGACCCCGTGTCTGTGTGTGTAACGGGACTGTGCATCCAGCACTGACCCGGTGTGTGTGTGTGTGTAACTGGACTGTGTGCCCAGCACTGACCCGGTGTGTGTGTGTAACGGGACTGTGTGTCCAGCACTGACCCGGTGTGTGTGTGTGTAACGGGACTGTGTGCCCAGCACTGACCCGGTGTGTGTGTGTAACGGGACTGTGCGTCCAGCACTGACCCGGTGTGTGTGTGTAACAGGACTGTGTGCCCAGCACTGACCCGGTGTGTGTGTGTAACGGGACTGTGTGTCCAGTACTGACCCGGTGTGTGTGTGTAACGGGACTGTGCGTCCACGGTGTGTGTGTGTGTAACGGGACTGTGTGCCCAGCACTGACCCGGTGCGTGTGTAACAGGACTGTGCGCCCAGCACTGACCCGGTGTGTGTGTGTAACGGGACTGTGCGCCCAGCACTGACCCGGTGCGTGTGTAACAGGACTGTGTGCCCAGCACTGACCCGGTGCGTGTGTAACAGGACTGTGCGCCCAGCACTGACCCGGTGTGTGTGTGTAACGGGACTGTGCGCCCAGCACTGACCCGGTGTGTGTGTAACAGGACTGTGTGCCCAGCACTGACCCGGTGCGTGTGTAACAGGACTGTGCGCCCAGCACTGACCCGGTGTGTGTGTGTAACGGGACTGTGCGCCAGCACTGACCCGGTGTGTGTGTGTAACGGGACTCTGTGACCAGCACTGACCCGGTGTGTGTGTGTAACGGGACTGTGCGTCCAGCACTGACCCGGTGTGTGTGTGTGTGTAACGGGACTGTGTGTCCAGTACTGACCCGGTGTGTGTAACGGGACTGTGTGCCCAGCACTGACCCGGTGTGTGTGTGTGTGTGTAACGGGACTGTGTGCCCAGCACTGACCCGGTCGGTGTGTGTGTAACGGGACTGTGTGCCCAACACTGACCCGGTGTGTGTGTAACAGGACTGTGCGCCCAGCACTGACCCGGTGTGTGTGTGTAACGGGACTGTGCGCCCAGCACTGACCCGGTGTGTGTGTGTAACGGGACTCTGTGCCCAGCACTGACCCGGTGTGTGTAACGGGACTGTGTGTCCAGTACTGACCCGATGTGTGTGTGTGTGTAACGGGACTGTGCGTCCAGCACTGACCCGGTGTGTGTGTGTGTAACGGGACTGTGTGCCCAGCACTGACCCGGTGTGTGTGTGTGTAACGGGACTGTGCGTCCAGCACTGACCCTGTGTGTGTGTGTGTAACGGGACTGTGTGCCCAGCACTGACCCCGTGTCTGTGTGTGTAACGGGACTGTGCGTCCAGCACTGACCCGGTGTGTGTGTGTGTAACGGGACTGTGTGCCCAGCACTGACCCGGTGTGTGTGTGTAACGGGACTGTGTGTCCAGCACTGACCCAGTGTGTGTGTGTGTAACGGGACTGTGTGCCCAGCACTGACCCGGTGTGTGTGTGTAACGGGACTGTGTGTCCAGCACTGACCCCGTGTCTGTGTGTGTAACGGGACTGTGCGTCCAGCACTGACCCGGTGTGTGTGTGTGTAACGGGACTGTGTGCCCAGCACTGACCCGGTGTGTGTGTGTAACGGGACTGTGTGTCCAGCACTGACCCGGTGTGTGTGTGTGTAACGGGACTGTGTGCCCAGCACTGACCCGGTGTGTGTGTGTAACGGGACTGTGCGTCCAGCACTGACCCGGTGTGTGTGTGTAACAGGACTGTGTGCCCAGCACTGACCCGGTGTGTGTGTGTAACGGGACTGTGTGTCCAGTACTGACCCGGTGTGTGTGTGTAACGGGACTGTGCGTCCACGGTGTGTGTGTGTGTAACGGGACTGTGTGCCCAGCACTGACCCGGTGTGTGTGTGTGTAACAGGACTGTGCGCCCAGCACTGACCCGGTGTGTGTGTGTAACGGGACTGTGCGCCCAGCACTGACCCGGTGCGTGTGTAACAGGACTGTGTGCCCAGCACTGACCCGGTGTGTGTGTGTAACAGGACTGTGCGCCCAGCACTGACCCGGTGTGTGTGTGTAACGGGACTGTGCGCCAGCACTGACCCGGTGTGTGTGTGTAACGGGACTCTGTGCCCAGCACTGACCCGGTGTGTGTGTGTAACGGGACTGTGTGTCCAGTACTGACCCGGTGTGTGTAACGGGACTGTGTGCCCAGCACTGACCCGGTGTGTGTGTGTGTAACGGGACTGTGTGCCCAGCACTGACCCGGTCGGTGTGTGTGTAACGGGACTGTGTGCCCAACACTGACCCGGTGTGTGTGTAACAGGACTGTGCGCCCAGCACTGACCCGGTGTGTGTGTGTAACGGGACTGTGCGCCCAGCACTGACCCGGTGTGTGTGTGTAACGGGACTCTGTGCCCAGCACTGACCCGGTGTGTGTAACGGGACTGTGTGTCCAGTACTGACCCGGTGTGTGTGTGTGTAACGGGACTGTGCGCCCAGCACTGACCCGGTCGGTGTGTGTAACGGGACTGTGTGTCCAGTACTGACCCGGTGTGTGTGTGTGTAACGGGACTGTGTGCCCAGCACTGACCCGGTCGGTGTGTGTGTGTAACGGGACTGTGCGCCCAGCACTGACCCGGTCGGTGTGTGTGTGTAACAGGACTGTGCGCCCAGCACTGACCCGGTGTGTGTAACGGGACTGTGTGTCCACGGTGTGTGTGTGTGTAACGGGACTGTGTGCCCAGCACTGACCCGGTCGGTGTGTGTGTGTAACGGGACTGTGTGTCCAGTACTAACCCGGTGTGTGTGTAACGGGACTGTGTGCCCGGGACTGTGTGCCCAGCACTGACCCGGTGTGTGTGTGTAACGGGACTGTGCGTCCACGGTGTGTGTGTGTAACGCGACTGTGCGTCCAGCACTGACCCGGTGTGTGTGTGGAACGGGACTGTGTGTCCAGCACTGACCCGGTGTGTGTGTGTGTAACGGGACTGTGCGTCCAGCACTGACCCGGTGTGTGTGTAACGGGACTGTGTGCCCAGCACTGTCCCGGTGTGTGTGTGTAACAGGACTGTGTGTCCAGCACTGACCCGGTGTGTGTCTAACAGGACTGTGTGTCCAGCACTGACCCGGTGTGTGTGTAACAGGACTGTGCGTCCAGCACTGACCCGGTGTGTGTGTAACGGGACTGTGCGTCCAGCACAGACCCGGTGTGTGTGTGTAACGGGACTGTGTGCCCAGCACTGTCCCGGTGCGTGTGTGTAACAGGACTGTGTGTCCAGCACTGACCCGGTGTGTGTGTAACAGGACTGTGTGTCCAGCACTGACCCGGTGTGTGTGTGTGTAACGGGACTGTGCGTCCAGCACTGTCCCGGTGTGTGTGTGTAACAGGACTGTGTGTCCAGCACTGACCCGGTGTGTGTGTAACAGGACTGTGTGTCCAGCACTGACCCGGTGTGTGTGTAACAGGACTGTGCGTCCAGCACTGACCCGGTGTGTGTGTAACGGGACTGTGCGTCCAGCACAGACCCGGTGTGTGTGTGTAACGGGACTGTGTGCCCAGCACTGTCCCGGTGTGTGTGTGTAACAGGACTGTGTGTCCAGCACTGACCCGGTGTGTGTGTAACACGACTGTGCGTCCAGCACTGTCCCGGTGTGTGTGTGTAACGGGACTGTGTGCCCAGCACTGACCCGGTGTGTGTGTAACGGGACTGTGCGTCCAGCACTGACCCGGTGTGTGTGTAACAGGACTGTGTGCCCAACACTGACCTGTTGTGTGTGTGTAACGGGACTGTGTGTCCAGTACTGAGACGGTGTGTGTGTGTAACGGGACTGTGTGTCCAGTACTGAGACGGTGTGTGTGTGTAACGGGACTGTGTGCCCGGGACTGTGTGCCCAGCACTGACCCGGTGTGTGTGTGTAACGGGACTGTGCGTCCACGGTGTGTGTGTGTAACGGGACTGTGTGCCCAGCACTGACCCGGTGTGTGTGTGTAACGGGACTGTGCGTCCAGCACTGACCCGGTGTGTGTGTGTAACGGGACTGTGCGTCCAGCACTGACCCGATGTGTGTGTGTAACGGGACTGTGTGTCCAGCACTGACCCAGTCGGTGTGTGTGTAACGGGACTGTGCGTCCAGCACTGACCCGATGTGTCTGTGTAACGGGACTGTGTGTCCAGCACTGTCCCGGTGTGTGTGTGTAACGGGACTGTGTGTCCAGTACTGACCCGGTGTGTGTGTGTAACGGGACTGTGTGTCCAGCACTGACCCGGTGTGTGTGTGTAACGGGACTGTGTGTCCAGTACTGACCCGGTGTGTGTGTGTAACGGGACTGTGTGCCCAGTACTGACCCGGTGTGTGTGTGTAACGGGACTGTGCGTCCAGCACTGACCCGGTGTGTGTGTAACCGGACTGTGTGTCCAGTACTGACCCGGTGTGTGTGTGTAACGGGACTGTGCGTCCACGGTGTGTGTGTGTAACGGGACTGTGTGTCCAGTACTGACCCGGTGTGTGTGTGTAACGGGACTGTGTGCCCAGCACTGACCCGGTGTGTGTGTGTAACGGGACTGTGCGTCCACGGTGTGTGTGTGTGTAACGGGACTGTGTGCCCAGCACTGACCCGGTGTGTGTGTGTAACAGGACTGTGTGTCCAGCACTGACCCGGTGTGTGTGTGTAACGGGACTGTGTGCCCAGCACTGACCCGGTGTGTGTGTGTAACGGGACTGTGCGTCCACGGTGTGTGTGTGTGTAACGGGACTGTGTGCCCAGCACTGACCCGGTGTGTGTGTGTAACGGGACTGTGCGTCCAGCACTGACCCGCGGTGTGTGTGTGTAACGGGACTGTGTGCCCAGCACTGACCCGGTGTGTGTGTGTAACGGGACTGTGTGCCCAGCACTGACCCGGTGTGTGTGTGTAACGGGACTGTGCGTCCACGGTGTGTGTGTGTGTAACGGGACTGTGCGTCCAGCACTGACCCGCGGTGTGTGTGTAACGGGACTGTGTGCCCGGGACTGTGTGCCCAGCACTGACCCGGTGTGTGTGTGTGTAACGGGACTGTGTGTCCAGCACTGACCCGGTCGGTGTGTGTGTAACGGGACTGTGCGTCCAGCACTGACCCGATGTGTCTGTGTAACGGGACTGTGTGTCCAGCACTGACCCGGTGTGTGTGTGTAACGGGACTGTGCGTCCAGCACTGACCCGATGTGTGTGTGTAACGGGACTGTGTGTCCAGTACTGACCCGGTGTGTGTGTGTGTAACGGGACTGTGTGCCCAGCACTGACCCGGTGTGTGTGTGTGTAACGGGACTGTGTGTCCAGTACTGACCCGGTGTGTGTGTGTGTAACGGGACTGTGTGTCCAGTAGTGACCCGATGTGTGTGTGTGTGTGTAACGGGACTGTGCGTCCAGCACTGACACGGTGTGTGTGTGTGTAACGGGACTGTGTGCCCAGCACTGACCCGGTGTGTGTGTGTGTAACGGGACTGTGTGTCCAGTACTGACCCGGTGTGTGTGTGTGTAACGGGACTGTGCGTCCAGCACTGACCTGGTGTGTGTGTGTGTAACGGGACTGTGCGTCCAGCACTGACCCGGTGTGTGTGTGTGTAACGGGACTGTGTGTCCAGTACTGACCCGGTGTGTGTGTGTGTAACGGGACTGTGTGTCCAGTACTGACCCGATGTGTGTGTGTGTGTAACGGGACTGTGCGTGCAGCACTGACCCGGTGTGTGTGTGTGTAACGGGACTGTGTGCCCAGCACTGACCCGGTGTGTGTGTGTGTAACGGGACTGTGTGCCCAGCACTGACCCGGTGTGTGTGTGTGTAACGGGACTGTGTGCCCAGCACTGACCCCGTGTCTGTGTGTGTAACGGGACTGTGCATCCAGCACTGACCCGGTGTGTGTGTGTGTAACTGGACTGTGTGCCCAGCACTGACCCGGTGTGTGTGTGTAACGGGACTGTGTGTCCAGCACTGACCCGGTGTGTGTGTGTGTAACGGGACTGTGTGCCCAGCACTGACCCGGTGTGTGTGTGTAACGGGACTGTGCGTCCAGCACTGACCCGGTGTGTGTGTGTAACGGGACTGTGCGTCCACGGTGTGTGTGTGTGTAACGGGACTGTGTGCCCAGCACTGACCCGGTGCGTGTGTAACAGGACTGTGCGCCCAGCACTGACCCGGTGTGTGTGTGTAACGGGACTGTGCGCCCAGCACTGACCCGGTGCGTGTGTAACAGGACTGTGTGCCCAGCACTGACCCGGTGCGTGTGTAACAGGACTGTGCGCCCAGCACTCACCCGGTGTGTGTGTGTAACGGGACTGTGCGCCCAGCACTGACCCGGTGTGTGTGTAACAGGACTGTGTGCCCAGCACTGACCCGGTGCGTGTGTAACAGGACTGTGCGCCCAGCACTGACCCGGTGTGTGTGTGTAACGGGACTGTGCGCCAGCACTGACCCGGTGTGTGTGTGTAACGGGACTGTGCGTCCAGCACTGACCCGGTGTGTGTGTGTGTGTAACGGGACTGTGTGTCCAGTACTGACCCGGTGTGTGTAACGGGACTGTGTGCCCAGCACTGACCCGGTGTGTGTGTGTGTGTGTAACGGGACTGTGTGCCCAGCACTGACCCGGTCGGTGTGTGTGTAACGGGACTGTGTGCCCAACACTGACCCGGTGTGTGTGTAACAGGACTGTGCGCCCAGCACTGACCCGGTGTGTGTGTGTAACGGGACTGTGCGCCCAGCACTGACCCGGTGTGTGTGTGTAACGGGACTCTGTGCCCAGCACTGACCCGGTGTGTGTAACGGGACTGTGTGTCCAGTACTGACCCGATGTGTGTGTGTGTGTAACGGGACTGTGCGTCCAGCACTGACCCGGTGTGTGTGTGTGTAACGGGACTGTGTGCCCAGCACTGACCCGGTGTGTGTGTGTGTAACGGGACTGTGCGTCCAGCACTGACCCTGTGTGTGTGTGTGTAACGGGACTGTGTGCCCAGCACTGACCCCGTGTCTGTGTGTGTAACGGGACTGTGCGTCCAGCACTGACCCGGTGTGTGTGTGTGTAACGGGACTGTGTGCCCAGCACTGACCCGGTGTGTGTGTGTAACGGGACTGTGTGTCCAGCACTGACCCAGTGTGTGTGTGTGTAACGGGACTGTGTGCCCAGCACTGACCCGGTGTGTGTGTGTAACGGGACTGTGTGTCCAGCACTGACCCCGTGTCTGTGTGTGTAACGGGACTGTGCGTCCAGCACTGACCCGGTGTGTGTGTGTGTAACGGGACTGTGTGCCCAGCACTGACCCGGTGTGTGTGTGTAACGGGACTGTGTGCCCAGCACTGACCCAGTGTGTGTGTGTGTAACGGGACTGTGTGCCCAGCACTGACCCCGTGTCTGTGTGTGTAACGGGACTGTGCGTCCAGCACTGACCCGGTGTGTGTGTGTGTAACGGGACTGTGTGCCCAGCACTGACCCGGTGTGTGTGTGTAACGGGACTGTGTGTCCAGCACTGACCCGGTGTGTGTGTGTGTAACGGGACTGTGTGCCCAGCACTGACCCGGTGTGTGTGTGTAACGGGACTGTGCGTCCAGCACTGACCCGGTGTGTGTGTGTAACAGGACTGTGTGCCCAGCACTGACCCGGTGTGTGTGTGTAACGGGACTGTGTGTCCAGTACTGACCCGGTGTGTGTGTGTAACGGGACTGTGCGTCCACGGTGTGTGTGTGTGTAACGGGACTGTGTGCCCAGCACTGACCCGGTGTGTGTGTGTGTAACAGGACTGTGCGCCCAGCACTGACCCGGTGTGTGTGTGTAACGGGACTGTGCGCCCAGCACTGACCCGGTGCGTGTGTAACAGGACTGTGTGCCCAGCACTGACCCGGTGCGTGTGTAACAGGACTGTGCGCCCAGCACTGACCCGGTGTGTGTGTGTAACGGGACTGTGCGCCCAGCACTGACCCGGTGTGTGTGTGTAACGGGACTGTGCGCCAGCACTGACCCGGTGTGTGTGTGTAACGGGACTTTGTGCCCAGCACTGACCCGGTGTGTGTGTGTAACGGGACTGTGTGTCCAGTACTGACCCGGTGTGTGTAACGGGACTGTGTGCCCAGCACTGACCCGGTGTGTGTGTGTGTAACGGGACTGTGTGCCCAGCACTGACCCGGTCGGTGTGTGTGTAACGGGACTGTGTGCCCAACACTGACCCGGTGTGTGTGTAACAGGACTGTGCGCCCAGCACTGACCCGGTGTGTGTGTGTAACGGGACTGTGCGCCCAGCACTGACCCGGTGTGTGTGTGTAACGGGACTCTGTGCCCAGCACTGACCCGGTGTGTGTAACGGGACTGTGTGTCCAGTACTGACCCGGTGTGTGTGTGTGTAACGGGACTGTGCGCCCAGCACTGACCCGGTCGGTGTGTGTAACGGGACTGTGTGTCCAGTACTGACCCGGTGTGTGTGTGTGTAACGGGACTGTGTGCCCAGCACTGACCCGGTCGGTGTGTGTGTGTAACGGGACTGTGCGCCCAGCACTGACCCGGTCGGTGTGTGTGTGTAACAGGACTGTGCGCCCAGCACTGACCCGGTGTGTGTAACGGGACTGTGTGTCCACGGTGTGTGTGTGTGTAACGGGACTGTGTGCCCAGCACTGACCCGGTCGGTGTGTGTGTGTAACGGGACTGTGTGTCCAGTACTAACCCGGTGTGTGTGTAACGGGACTGTGTGCCCGGGACTGTGTGCCCAGCACTGACCCGGTGTGTGTGTGTGTAACGGGACTGTGCGTCCAGCACTGACCCGGTGTGTGTGTAACGGGACTGTGTGCCCAGCACTGTCCCGGTGTGTGTGTGTAACAGGACTGTGTGTCCAGCACTGACCCGGTGTGTGTCTAACAGGACTGTGTGTCCAGCACTGACCCGGTGTGTGTGTAACAGGACTGTGTGTCCAGCACTGACCCGGTGTGTGTGTAACAGGACTGTGCGTCCAGCACTGACCCGGTGTGTGTGTAACGGGACTGTGCGTCCAGCACAGACCCGGTGTGTGTGTGTAACGGGACTGTGTGCCCAGCACTGTCCCGGTGTGTGTGTGTAACAGGACTGTGTGTCCAGCACTGACCCGGTGTGTGTGTAACACGACTGTGCGTCCAGCACTGTCCCGGTGTGTGTGTGTAACGGGACTGTGTGCCCAGCACTGACCCGGTGTGTGTGTAACGGGACTGTGCGTCCAGCACTGACCCGGTGTGTGTGTAACAGGACTGTGTGTCCAGTACTGAGACGGTGTGTGTGTGTAACGGGACTGTGTGTCCAGTACTGAGACGGTGTGTGTGTGTAACGGGACTGTGTGCCCGGGACTGTGTGCCCAGCACTGACCCGGTGTGTGTGTGTAACGGGACTGTGCGTCCACGGTGTGTGTGTGTAACGGGACTGTGTGCCCAGCACTGACCCGGTGTGTGTGTGTAACGGGACTGTGCGTCCAGCACTGACCCGGTGTGTGTGTGTAACGGGACTGTGCGTCCAGCACTGACCCGATGTGTCTGTGTAACGGGACTGTGTGTCCAGCACTGTCCCGGTGTGTGTGTGTAACGGGACTGTGTGTCCAGTACTGACCCGGTGTGTGTGTGTAACGGGACTGTGTGTCCAGCACTGACCCGGTGTGTGTGTGTAACGGGACTGTGTGTCCAGTACTGACCCGGTGTGTGTGTGTAACGGGACTGTGTGCCCAGTACTGACCCGGTGTGTGTGTGTGTAACGGGACTGTGCGTCCAGCACTGACCCGGTGTGTGTGTAACCGGACTGTGTGTCCAGTACTGACCCGGTGTGTGTGTGTAACGGGACTGTGTGCCCAGCACTGACCCGGTGTGTGTGTGTAACGGGACTGTGTGCCCAGCACTGACCCGGTCGGTGTGTGTGTGTAACGGGACTGTGTGTCCAGTACTGACCCGGTGTGTGTGTGTAACGGGACTGTGTGCCCAGCACTGACCCGGTGTGTGTGTGTAACGGGACTGTGTGCCCAGCACTGACCCGGTGTGTGTGTGTAACGGGACTGTGTGTCCAGCACTGACCCGGTGTGTGTGTGTAACGGGACTGTGTGCCCAGCACTGACCCGGTGTGTGTGTGTAACGGGACTGTGCGTCCACGGTGTGTGTGTGTGTAACGGGACTGTGTGCCCAGCACTGACCCGGTGTGTGTGTGTAACGGGACTGTGCGTCCAGCACTGACCCGCGGTGTGTGTGTGTAACGGGACTGTGTGCCCAGCACTGACCCGGTGTGTGTGTGTAACGGGACTGTGTGCCCAGCACTGACCCGGTGTGTGTGTGTAACGGGACTGTGCGTCCACGGTGTGTGTGTGTGTAACGGGACTGTGTGCCCAGCACTGACCCGGTGTGTGTGTGTAACGGGACTGTGCGTCCAGCACTGACCCGCGGTGTGTGTGTAACGGGACTGTGTGCCCGGGACTGTGTGCCCAGCACTGACCCGGTGTGTGTGTGTGTAACGGGACTGTGTGTCCAGCACTGACCCGGTCGGTGTGTGTGTAACGGGACTGTGCGTCCAGCACTGACCCGATGTGTCTGTGTAACGGGACTGTGTGTCCAGCACTGACCCGGTGTGTGTGTGTAACGGGACTGTGCGTCCAGCACTGACCCGATGTGTGTGTGTAACGGGACTGTGTGTCCAGTACTGACCCGGTGTGTGTGTGTAACGGGACTGTGTGTCCAGCACTGACCCGGTGTGTGTGTGTAACGGGACTGTGTGTCCAGTACTGACCCGGTGTGTGTGTGTAACGGGACTGTGTGCCCAGTACTGACCCGGTGTGTGTGTGTAACGGGACTGTGCGTCCAGCACTGACCCGGTGTGTGTGTAACGGGACTGTGTGTCCAGTACTGACCCGGTGTGTGTGTGTAACAGGACTGTGTGCCCAGCACTGACCCGGTGTGTGTGTAACGGGACTGTGTGCCCAGCACTGACCCGGTCGGTGTGTGTGTGTAACGGGACTGTGTGTCCAGTGCTGACCCGGTGTGTGTGTGTAACGGGACTGTGTGCCCAGCACTGACCCGGTGTGTGTGTGTAACGGGACTGTGCGTCCACGGTGTGTGTGTGTGTAACGGGACTGTGTGCCCAGCACTGACCCTGTGTGTGTGTAACGGGACTGTGCGTCCAGCACTGACCCGCGGTGTGTGTGTAACGGGACTGTGTGCCCAGCACTGACCCGGTGTGTGTGTGTAACGGGACTGTGTGTCCAGCACTGACCCGGTGTGTGTGTGTAACGGGACTGTGCGTCCAGCACTGACCCGCGGTGTGTGTGTAACGGGACTGTGCGTCCAGCACTGACCCGGTGTGTGTGTGTAACAGGACTGTGTGTCCAGCACTGACCCGGTGTGTGTGTGTAACGGGACTGTGCGTTCAGCACTGACCCGGTGTGTGTGTGTGTAACAGGACTGTGTGTCCAGCACTGACCCGGTGTGTGTGTGTAACGGGACTGTGCGTCCAGCACTGACCCGGTGTGTGTGTGTAACAGGACTGTGCGTCCAGCACTGACCCGGTGTGTGTGTGTAACGGGACTGTGTGCCCAGCACTGACCCGGTGTGTGTGTGTAACAGGACTGTGTGTCCAGCACTGACCCGGTGTGTGTGTGTAACGGGACTGTGTGCCCAGCACTGACCCGGTGTGTGTGTGTAACGGGACTGTGCGTCCAGCACTGACCCGGTGTGTGTGTGTAACAGGACTGTGTGTCCAGCACTGACCCGGTGTGTGTGTGTAACGGGACTGTGCGTCCAGCACTGACCCGGTGTGTGTGTGTAACAGGACTGTGTGTCCAGCACTGACCCGGTGTGTGTGTGTAACGGGACTGTGCGTCCAGCACTGACCCGCGGTGTGTGTGTAACGGGACTGTGTGCCCAGCACTGACCCGGTCTGTGTGTGTAACGGGACTGTGTGTCCAGCACTGACCCGGTGTGTGTGTGTAACGGGACTGTGCGTCCAGCACTGACCCGGTGTGTGTGTGTAACGGGACTGTGTGTCCAGCACTGACCCGGTGTGTGTGTGTAACGGGACTGTGTGTCCAGCACTGACCCGGTGTGTGTGTGTAACGGGACTGTGCGTCCAGCACTGACCCGGTGTGTGTGTGTAACGGGACTGTGTGCCCAGCACTGACCCGGTGTGTGTGTGTAATGGGACTGTGCGTCCAGCACTGACCCGGTGTGTGTGTGTGTAACGGGACTGTGTCTCCAGTACTGACCCGGTGTGTGTGTGTAACGGGACTGTGTGCCCAGCACTGACCCGGTGTGTGTGTGTAACAGGACTGTGTCCAGCACTGACCCGGTGTGTGTGTGTAACGGGACTGTGTGCCCAGCACTGACCCGGTGTGTGTGTGTAATGGGACTGTGCGTCCAGCACTGACCCGGTGTGTGTGTGTGTAACGGGACTGTGTCTCCAGTACTGACCCGGTGTGTGTGTGTAACGGGACTGTGTGCCCAGCACTGACCCGGTGTGTGTGTGTGTAACGGGACTGTGCGTCCAGCACTGACCCGGTGTGTGTGTGTGTAACGGGACTGTGCGTCCAGCACTGACCCGGTGTGTGTGTGTAACGGGACTGTGCGTCCAGCACTGACCCGGTGTGTGTGTGTGTAACGGGACTGTGCGTCCAGCACTGAGACGGTGTGTGTGTGTAACGGGACTGTGTGCCCAGTACTAACCCGGTGTGTGTGTAACGGGACTGTGCATCCACGGTGTGTGTGTGTAACGGGACTGTGCGCCCAGCACTGACCCGGTGTGTGTGTGTGTAACGGGACTGTGCGTCCAGCACTGATCCGGTGTGTGTGTGTGTAACGGGACTGTGTGTCCAGTACTGACCCGGTGTGTGTGTGTGTAACGGGACTGTGCGTCCACGGTGTGTGTGTGTGTAACGGGACTGTGTGTCCAGTACTGACCCGGTGTGTGTGTGTAACGCGACTGTGCGTCCAGCACTGACCCGGTGTGTGTGTGTGTAACGGGACTGTGTGTCCAGCACTGACCCGGTGTGTGTGTGTAACGGGACTGTGTGCCCAGCACTGACCCGGTGTGTGTGTGTAACAGGACTGTGCGCCCAGCACTGACCCGGTGTGTGTGTGTAACGGGACTGTGCGTCCAGCACTGTCCCGGTGTCTGTGTAACGGGACTGTGTGCCCAGCACTGACCCGGTGTGTGTGTGTGTAACAGGACTGTGCGTCCAGCACTGTCCCGGTGTGTGTGTGTAACGGGACTGTGTGTCCACTGACCCGGTGTGTGTGTGTAACGGGACTGTGCGCCCAGCACTGACCCGGTCGGTGTGTGTGTGTAACGGGACTGTGTGTCCAGTACTGACCCGGTGTGTGTGTGTAACGGGACTGTGTGCCCAGCACTGACCCGGTGTGTGTGTGTAACAGGACTGTGCGTCCAGCACTGACCCGCGGTGTGTGTGTAACAGGACTGTGCGTCCAGCACTGACCCGGTGTGTGTGTGTGTAACGGGACTGTGCGCCCAGCACTGACCCGGTGTGTGTGTGTAACGGGACTGTGTGCCCAGCACTGACCCGGTGTGTGTGTGTAACAGGACTGTGTGTCCAGCACTGACCCGGTGTGTGTGTGTAACGGAACTGTGCGTCCAGCACTGACCCGGTGTGTGTGTAACGGGACTGTGCGTCCAGCACTGACCTGGTGTGTGTGTGTAACGGGACTGTGTGCCCAGCACTGACCCGGTGTGTGTGTGTAACGGGACTGTGCGTCCAGCACTGACCCGGTGTGTGTGTAACGGGACTGTGCGCCCAGCACTGACCCGGTGTGTGTGTGTAACGGGACTGTGTGCCCAGCACTGACCCGGTGTGTGTGTGTAACGGGACTGTGCGTCCAGCACTGACCCGATGTGTATGTGTGTAACGGGACTGTGCGTCCACGGTGTGTGTGTGTAACGGGACGGTGTGCCCAGCACTGACCCGGTCGGTGTGTGTGTGTAACGGGACTGTGTGTCCAGTGCTGACCCGGTGTGTGTGTGTAACGGGACTGTGCGTCCACGGTGTGCGTGTGTGTGTAACAGGACTGTGCGTCCAGCACTGACCAGTGTGTGTGTGTGTAACAGGACTGTGCGGTCAGCACTTACCCGGTGTGTGTGTAACGGGACTGTGCGCCCAGCACTGACCCGGTGTGTGTGTGTAACGGGACTGTGCGTCCAGTACTGACCCTGTGTGTGTGTGTAACGGGACTGTGCGTCCAGTACTGACCCGGTGTGTGTGTGTGTGCCCGGGACTGTGTGCCCAGCACTGACCCGGTGTGTGTGTGTAACGGGACTGTGCGTCCAGTACTGACCCGGTGTGTGTGTGTGTGCCCGGGACTGTGTGTCCAGCACTGACCCGGTGTGTGTGTGTAACGGGACTGTGTGCCCAGCACTGACCCGGTGTGTGTGTGTGTAACAGGACTGTGCGTCCACGGTGTGTGTGTGTAACGGGACTGTGTGTCCAGCACTGACCCGGTGTGTGTGTAACGGGACTGTGTGTCCAGTACTGACCCGGTGTGTGTGTGTAACAGGACTGTGTGCCCAGCACTGACCCGGTGTGTGTGTGTAACGGGACTGTGTGCCCAGCACTGACCCGGTCGGTGTGTGTGTGTAACGGGACTGTGTGTCCAGTACTGACCCGGTGTGTGTGTGTAACGGGACTGTGTGCCCAGCACTGACCCGGTGTGTGTGTGTAACGGGACTGTGCGTCCACGGTGTGTGTGTGTGTAACGGGACTGTGTGCCCAGCACTGACCCGGTGTGTGTGTGTAACGGGACTGTGCGTCCAGCACTGACCCGCGGTGTGTGTGTAACGGGACTGTGTGCCCAGTACTGACCCGGTGTGTGTGTGTAACGGGACTGTGTGTCCAGCACTGACCCGGTGTGTGTGTGTAACGGGACTGTGCGTCCAGCACTGACCCGCGGTGTGTGTGTAACGGGACTGTGTGCCCAGCACTGCCCCGGTGTGTGTGTGTAACGGGACTGTGTGCCCAGCACTGACCCGCGGTGTGTGTGTAACGGGACTGTGTGCCCAGGACTGACCCGGTGTGTGTGTGTAACGGGACTGTGTGCCCAGCACTGACCCGGTGTGTGTGTGTAACGGGACTGTGCGTCCAGCACTGACCCGGTGTGTGTGTGTAATGGGACTGTGCGTCCAGCACTGACCCGGTGTGTGTGTGTAACGGGACTGTGTGCCCAGCACTGACCCGGTGTGTGTGTGTAACGGGACTGTGTGCCCAGCACTGACCCGCGGTGTGTGTGTAACGGGACTGTGTGCCCAGCACTGACCCGGTGTGTGTGTGTAACGGGACTGTGTGCCCAGCACTGACCCGCGGTGTGTGTGTAACGGGACTGTGTGCCCAGCACTGACCCGGTGTGTGTGTGTAACGGGACTGTGTGCCCAGCACTGACCCGGTGTGTGTGTGTAACGGGACTGTGTGCCCAGCACTGCCCCGGTGTGTGTGTGTAACGGGACTGTGCGTCCAGCACTGACCCGCGGTGTGTGTGTAACGGGACTGTGTGCCCAGGACTGACCCGGTGTGTGTGTGTAACGGGACTGTGTGCCCAGCACTGACCCGGTGTGTGTGTGTAACGGGACTGTGCGTCCAGCACTGACCCGGTGTGTGTGTGTAACGGGACTGTGTCTCCAGTACTGACCCGGTGTGTGTGTGTAACGGGACTGTGTGCCCAGCACTGACCCGGTGTGTGTGTGTAACGGGACTGTGTGCCCAGCACTGACCCGGTGTGTGTGTGTAACGGGACTGTGCGTCCAGCACTGACCCGGTGTGTGTGTGTAACGGGACTGTGTGTCCAGTACTGACCCGATGTGTGTGTGTGTAACGGGACTGTGTGTCCAGTACTAACCCGGTGTGTGTGTAACGGGACTGTGCGCCCAGCACTGACCCGGTGTGTGTGTGTAACAGGACTGTGTGCCCAGCACTGACCCGGTGTGTGTGTGTAACAGGACTGTGCGTCCAGCACTAACCCGGTGTGTGTGTGTAACGGGACTGTGTGCCCAGCACTGACCCGGTGTGTGTGTGTAACGGGACTGTGTGCCCAGCACTGACCCGGTGTGTGTGTGTAACGGGACTGTGTGCCCAGCACTGACCCGGTGTGTGTGTGTGTAACGGGACTGTGTGCCCAGCACTGACCCGGTCGGTGTGTGTGTGTAACGGGACTGTGTGTCCAGTACTAAATCGGTGTGTGTGTAACGGGACTGTGTGTCCAGCACTGACCCGGTGTGTGTGTGTAACAGGACTGTGCGTCCAGCACTGACCCGGTGTGTGTGTGTAACGGGACTGTGTGCCCAGCACTGACCCGGTGTGTGTGTAACGGGACTGTGTGCCCAGCACTGACCCGGTGTGTGTGTGTAACGGGACTGTGTGCCCAGCACTGACCCGGTGTGTGTGTGTAACGGGACTGTGTGCCCAGCACTGACCCGGTGTGTGTGTGTAACGGGACTGTGTGCCCAGCACTGACCCGGTGTGTGTGTGTAACGGGACTGTGTGCCCAGCACTGACCCGGTGTGTGTGTGTAACGGGACTGTGTGCCCAGCACTGACCCGGTCAGTGTGTGTGTAACGGGACTGTGTGTCCAGCACTGACCCGGTGTGTGTGTGTAACGGGACTGTGCATCCACGGTGTGTGTGTGTAACGGGACTGTGCGCCCAGCACTGACCCGGTGTGTGTGTGTGTAACGGGACTGTGCGTCCAGCACTGAGACGGTGTGTGTGTGTAACGGGACTGTGTGTCCAGTACTGACCTGGTGTGTGTGTGTGTAACGGGACTGTGTGTCCAGTACTGACCCGGTGTGTGTGTGTGTAACGGGACTGTGCGTCCACGGTGTGTGTGTGTGTAACGGGACTGTGTGTCCAGTACTGACCCGGTGTGTGTGTGTGTAACGCGACTGTGCGTCCAGCACTGACCCGGTGTGTGTGTGTGTAACGGGACTGTGCAACGGGACTGTGTGTCCAGCACTGACCCGGTGTGTGTGTGTAACGGGACTGTGTGCCCAGCACTGACCCGGTGTGTGTGTGTAACAGGACTGTGCGCCCAGCACTGACCCTGTGTGTGTGTGTAACGGGACTGTGCGTCCAGCACTGTCCCGGTGTCTGTGTAACGGGACTGTGTGCCCAGCACTGACCCGGTGTGTGTGTGTGTAACAGGACTGTGCGTCCAGCACTGTCCCGGTGTGTGTGTGTAACGGGACTGTGTGTCCACTGACCCGGTGTGTGTGTGTAACGGGACTGTGCGCCCAGCACTGACCCGGTCGGTGTGTGTGTGTAACGGGACTGTGTGTCCAGTACTGACCCGGTGTGTGTGTGTAACGGGACTGTGCGTCCACGGTGTGTGTGTGTGTAACGGGACTGTGTGCCCAGCACTGACCCGGTGTGTGTGTGTTACAGGACTGTGTGTCCAGCACTGACCCGGTGTGTGTGTGTGTAACAGGACTGTGCGTCCAGCACTGACCCGCGGTGTGTGTGTAACAGGACTGTGCGTCCAGCACTGACCCGGTGTGTGTGTGTGTAACGGGACTGTGCGCCCAGCACTGACCCGGTGTGTGTGTGTAACGGGACTGTGCGTCCAGCACTGACCCGGTGTGTGTGTGTGTAACGGGACTGTGCGCCCAGCACTGACCCGGTGTGTGTGTGTAACGGGACTGTGTGCCCAGCACTGACCCGGTGTGTGTGTGTGTAACGGGACTGTGCGCCCAGCACTGACCCGGTGTGTGTGTGTAACGGGACTGTGTGCCCAGCACTGACCCGGTGTGTGTGTGTAACAGGACTGTGTGTCCAGCACTGACCCGGTGTGTGTGTGTAACGGAACTGTGCGTCCAGCACTGACCCGGTGTGTGTGTAACGGGACTGTGTGCCCAGCACTGACCCGGTGTGTGTGTGTAACTGGACTGTGCGTCCAGCACTGACCCGGTGTGTGTGTAACGGGACTGTGCGCCCAGCACTGACCCGGTGTGTGTGTGTAACGGGACTGTGTGCCCAGCACTGACCCGGTGTGTGTGTGTAACGGGACTGTGCGTCCAGCACTGACCCGATGTGTGTGTGTGTAACGGGACTGTGCGTCCACGGTGTGTGTGTGTAACGGGACGGTGTGCCCAGCACTGACCCGGTCGGTGTGTGTGTGTAACGGGACTGTGTGTCCAGTGCTGACCCGGTGTGTGTGTGTGTAACGTGACTGTGCGTCCACGGTGTGCGTGTGTGTGTAACAGGACTGTGCGTCCAGCACTGACCAGTGTGTGTGTGTAACAGGACTGTGCGGTCAGCACTTACCCGGTGTGGGTGTGTGTGTAACGGGACTGTGCGCCCAGCACTGACCCGGTGTGTGTGTGTAACGGGACTGTGCGTCCAGTACTGACCCGGTGTGTGTGTGTGTGCCCGGGACTGTGTGCCCAGCACTGACCCGGTGTGTGTGTGTAACGGGACTGTGCGTCCAGTACTGACCCGGTGTGTGTGTGTAACGGGACTGTGCGTCCAGTACTGACCCGGTGTGTGTGTGTGTGCCCGGGACTGTGTGCCCAGCACTGACCCGGTGTGTGTGTGTAACGGGACTGTGCGTCCAGTACTGACCCGGTGTGTGTGTGTGTGTAACGGGACTGTGCGCCCAGCACTGACCCGGTGTGTGTGTGTAACGGGACTGTGTGTCCAGCACTGACCCGATGTGTGTGTGTAACGGGACTGTGTGCCCAGCACTGACCCGGTGTGTGTGTGTGTAACAGGACTGTGCGTCCACGGTGTGTGTGTGTAACGGGACTGTGTGTCCAGCACTGACCCGGTGTGTGTGTGTAACGGGACTGTGCGTCCACTGACCCGGTGTGTGTGTGTAACGGGACTGTGTGCCCAGCACTGTCCCGGTGTGTGTGTGTAACAGGACTGTGCGTCCAGCACTGACCACCGACGGTGTGTGTGTGTAACGGGACTGTGTGCCCAGCACTGACCCGGTGTGTGTGTGTAACGGGACTGTGTGCCCAGCACTGACCCGGTGTGTGTGTGTAACGGGACTGTGTGCCCAGCACTGACCCGGTGTGTGTGTGTAACGGGACTGTGTGCCCAGCACTGACCCGGTCGGTGTGTGTGTAACGGGACTGTGTGCCTCGTACTGAACCGGTGTGTGTGTGTAACGGGACTGTGTGCCCAGCACTGACCCGGTCGGTGTGTGTGTAACGGGACTGTGTGCCCAGCACTGACCCGGTGTGTGTGTGTAACGGGACTGTGTGCCCAGCACTGACCCTGTGTGTGTGTGTAACAGGACTGTGTGTCCAGCACTGACCCGGTGTGTGTGTGTGTAACGGGACTGTGTGCCTAGTACTGAACCGGTGTGTGTGTGTAACGGGACTGTGTGCCCAGCACTGACCCGGTCGGTGTGTGTGTAACGGGACTGTGTGCCCAGCACTGACCCGGTGTGTGTGTGTAACGGGACTGTGTGCCCAGCACTGACCCTGTGTGTGTGTGTAACAGGACTGTGTGTCCAGCACTGACCCGGTGTGTGTGTGTAACGGGACTGTGCGTCCAGCACTGACCCGGTGTGTGTGTAACGGGACTGTGTGCCCAGCACTGACCCGGTGTGTGTGTAACGGGACTGTGTGCCCAGCACTGACCCTGTGTGTGTGTGTGTAACAGGACTGTGTGTCCAGCACTGACCCGGTGTGTGTGTGTAACGGGACTGTGTGCCTAGTACTGAACCGGTGTGTGCGTGGCCCGTCACGGCTCATGTCCATTTCTCCCTCCATTGTTGCAGGACCGGTGAGGTCACTGGGGCCAATCAGCTACTGGACCTCTTCAAAGTGGACGCCTACTTCTGCCAGAAGGAAATATACCCGGGTTCGAAGGTCACGCACTTTGCAAGGTTGGCATAGATAGGATGACCACCTCCTGGGGCAGGAGGGAGAGCGGGAGCGTCCCTCTATTTCCTTCATTATACATACACGAAGGCTCCAGGTCGGATTCCTGCAACCTACAGGGGGGTGTGTGTAGTAAGGCCAGAAGAAATAGTAGCAGGGGTAGGACATTCGTCCCTCCACACTGCCAACCCAATCAATAACATCGCGGCTGATCTGATCATGGGCCTCAAATCCACTTTGCTGCCTCTCACTTTTCCCACCCCCTTCCCATAATCCCTCGTCGATCAGAAATCTCTCTATAATAATAACAATAATCTTTATTGCCACAAGTGGGCTTACATTAACACTGCAATGAAGTTACTGTGAAAATCCCCCAGTTGCCACATTCCGGAGCCTGTCCGGGTCACAGAGGGAGAATTCAGAATGTCCAATTCACCCAACAGCACGTCTTTCGGGACTTGTGGGAGGAAACCGGGGCCCCCGGAGGAAACCCACGCAGACACAGGGAGAACGTGCAGACTCCGCACAGACAGTGACCCGAGCTGGGAATCGAACCTGGGACCGTGGAGCTGTGAAGCCACAGTGCTAACCACTGTGTACCGTGCTAACTCGGGCCTTAAATATATTTGGTGACCCGCAGCCTCCGCTGCTTCTCTGGGGGAGAGGATTCCACAGACTGACCTCCCTCTGAGGGAAGAAATTCCTCCTCATCCCCGATTCCAATGGGAGACCCCCCTCAGTTTTAAACTGTGCCCCTCCCACAGTTCTAGATCCCGCCCCCCCCACGAGGGGGGGAAACATCCTCCCAGCATGCACCCTGTCACCCCCCCTCCGCTCAGAATCTGATCCGTTTCAATAAGACCTCCTCTGGTTCTTTCCAAACTCCAATGGGTACCGGCCCCGACCGGCTCAACCTTTCCTCATCGGACAAAAACCCCCTTCATCCCAGGAATCGGCCCCGTGAACCTTCTCTGAACGGCCTCCGATGCCGGTACGTCCCTCCGCAAGTAAGGAGACCAGAACAGGGCACAGTGAGCATCAGCTTGCTCTTCCCTAGCCTTGGGGGCAGTACAGCTTTGGAGCAGATGGGACGGAGGGGGCAGAGTAGAGGACGAGGTGCTGTTTGAGAAAGAAATGGTAGGAAGGGGAATGTGACACACTTGAGTGGAAGGCGTCTCTTCGTTCTCTCAACCTGCGTGAGGCCCCATCGCTATCGTGTCTCCCTCACTCTCGCGCCACCCCCCCTCGCGTCCTTCTCACCCCCGCACCCTATCTTTTGCCCCTTCTTGCCCCACTTTCGGCCCGGCGCCCCCCTCACTCTCGGCCCTGCTCTCACTCCCTTACCCCCCGCGCCAGCTCCCATTCTCGACCCCCTCTCACTCTTGACCCCACTCTGACTGTCGCCCCTGCGCCCGCCCCGGTCTGATTCTCGCCCCAGCCCCGCCTTGCTGTCACCCGTGCCCGCCTTGCCCCTGCGCCCACTCTCACCCCTGCGCCCACTCTCGCTCACGCTTGTCCCCGCTCTCACTCTCGCTCCCACTCTCTTCCGCCACCGTGCCCACTCTCGCTCTCAAACCGCATTCCCTTACCTCGCCCTCTATCTCTGCATACAATGTCGACAGTGCAGAAGGAGGCCATTTGTCGTATTGAGTCTGAACTGACCCTCCAAAAGTACGGTCTGCCACAGCCCAACCTAACCTGCACTTCTTTGGACTGTGGGACGAAACCGGAGCACCCGGAGGAAACCCACGCAGACACGGGGAGAACGTGCAGACTCCGCACAGACAGTCACCCAAGGCAGGGGTGGAACCTGGCACTTTGAAGCAGCAGTGCTAACCACTGTGCAACCGTTCCACCCTCCCTCTTTCACAGTGCTGTGTGTTGCCCCCACATCCCCTCTCTCTCTCTCTCTCTCTCTGACTACTCGCTGTTTCGTTGTGCAGGATCAAACAGGGAACCGGGTTCCAGTATTCGGAGATGATATTCTTCGACGATGAGCACAGGAATATTGTGGATGTCGGTAAATTAGGTAAATGCTTTCTCCTTTCCTCTGAATCCCGCTGCGACAGCCCCCTTCACCAACGCCCCGTCCCGGGCACACACCGGGAAAGTGTTAAGACGGAAAGTGTTAAGAGTATTTAACGGCACAGAAAAGGCCATTCGGCCCATCTGCTCCATTCCCATGGTGTTTTGTCCCTCGCGAGCCCTCCCCCCCCCCCCCCCCCTCAATCACATCCTTCCAATCCTTTTGCTCTCTCGTTTGCATGTTTCCCCGGCTTCCCCTGACGCTGTTCACCTCCGCTACCTCTCTGTCAGTCACGTGTCCCACCTTTTCACTGCTCGCTCCTCAGGGACCGTTTCAAACTCATGGCCTTTGAGGACGCCTCTGAAACGCGTTTGTGAGAACTGATCCTCTCTCTCCGGTTCAGCCCTCCCTATTTATGCTTCTCCAGTCCAGCTCCCCCGGCCACATCCTGAGCTGCTTCAGCCTCACCCTCTCCTCGCGCCCCCTTCTCCCCCCCCCTCCTTGCGCACCCCCCTCTCCCCCTCCTTGTGACCCCTCCACGCGCCTCCCTCCACGCGCCATGTCCCCCCCTCACACCTCCTCTCCCCCTCCTCCGCGCGCCATGTCCCCCCCCTCGCACCCCCTCTGCTGCTCCTCGTGCCCCCCCTCCTCTTGCCACCCGCCCTTCTCTACCCCCCTGCCCCTTCTCTCCCCGTCTCACCCTCTTTCTCTTTCACCCTTCTCATCTCCCCCCCCCCCACCCCCCCGGTTCTCAGTCCTGTCTTATGCCTCCCTCTCTCTTTTCCAGGTGTCCACTGTATCCACGTAGCCAATGGGATGACTCTGAAGCTGCTGATGGACGGACTGGAGAAATACGCGCGGTCGCAGAACACTCAGAGCTGAGGCCGGGAGTCCCAGCCAGCCGGCTGGCCGCTCAATCCATAGCACAAGTTGTGAATTTTTAATAACCCTATTTAAAAGTGCGTGCCTGCGCCGGACGGTGTAGCTGGACGCAAGGACCCTTTATTTGAACCCTTGTGTACTGTGCGGGCACGTGAAACGTTTGGAACTGCCTCCTGTTTTCGTCCTCAATGCTTTCCCGAAGCGTAATGTCCTGAAGCATTTGTACCTGATCCCCTGTCGTGGAATGTGGGTGTTGCTGGCCAAGGGAGTGGAAATTGTTGGTGTTGCTGGCCAAGGGAGTGGAAATTGTTGCCCTCATCTCTAATTGCTCCCTGGAACAGCCATTTCCGAGAGGGGGGGGGCGTGAGGACACAGTTAAGAGTCAACCGCATTGCTCTGTGGGTGGGCGGTGGGGGGGGAAAAGTCTGGAGTCACATGTAGGCCAGATCGGGGTAAGGATGGCAGATTTCCCCTTCCCTAAAGGGGGATATCAGTGAACCAGGTGGGTTTTTTTTAACGACGAAACGATGATAGTTGTCATGGTCATCATTACCGGGATTAGCGCCATGTATTCCAGATTTTACTAATTGAATTTAAATTCCCACCAGCTGCCCATTGGTGGGATTTGAACGTGTGTTTTTTCTAGCCCCCCCCCCACAGAGTAATAACCTGGGGCCTCTGGATTACTAGTCCAGTGACATAACGGTTTATCCCCTTGGACTTGACTCCACCATCAACTACTGCCCCCCCCCACCCCCCTGCCACCACCATAAGAGAAAACATCAGCTGACCTTCTAACACTCTTAACGTCATATGGCCGCAGCAGCCTATTGGTTCTTATTGTTGGGCAGGTAGGAGTTGGCAAGTACCACCCTCTCTTTTCCCCCTCCACCCCACCCCACCTTCTTTCAGTGATCAGGCGATGAGGATAAACATTAGGAGCAGGAGTAGGCCATTCAGCCCTTCGAGCCTGCTTCCTCCGCCGTTTGGCACGATCGCAGCTGATCTGATCGTGGGCCTCGACCCCTGTCGATCAGAACTCTCTCTAACTCGGGCCTTGAATATATTCAGTGACCCGCAGCCTCCGCTGCTTCTGTGGGGGGAGAGGATTCCACAGACTGACCTGCCTCTGAGAGAAGAAATTCCTCCTCATCCCCGTCTTCAATGGGAGACCCCCCTCATTTTCAAACTGTGCTCCCTCCCCTCTCTCACCTGTGCTCTTAGCATTAAGGAATTTTACTGCGCATCCCTCCCCCTCGAACCATCACACTCTGTGCCTTGTGGGACAGGGGAGCTCTTAACCTCCAAGCCTGTCCAGAAAGGCCCGCCTCCTTCATCCTCTATCTCGTTCAAACCACTGGAACCATTCTGTGGGAGTCGATGCAAGTGCGAACTCCCTCTCCTGGGGCCTGCCGAAAAATGATGGTGAATCCGGGGCGGGGGGGGTTAAAAAAAAAAAAAAAAGATCAAAATGGACTGTCACTCATGGTGGATGTTCCGCCCAATCTATTTCCTGTAAACTTCAAATATGGGGAAATAAATGCTTCAGATTTTCCGACTCGGTTTAAAAACTGAACAGCAACGAAAGTTGACGCAAGTTAGTGATCTCGCAGCGACCACTTAGAGACGCACGTTTTCATCACACACCAAACTGGGAGCGGGAGTAGAGGCCACTCGGCCCCTCCCTCCTGCTCCGCCATTCGACACAATCACGGCCGATCTGATTGTGACCTCAACTCCACATTCCCGCCGACCCCCCCCTTGTTAATCAAGAATCTATCCAGCTCAGCCTTAAAAACATTCAGAGACTCTGCTTCCACCGCCCTTTGACTCTCAACCCGCTGAGAGAAAATATTTCTCCTCACCTTCGTTTTAAATGGCCAACCCCTTATTTTTAAACAGCAACCTCCTTTTCTAGGTCCTCCCACAAGAGGAAACATCCTCTCCAAATCCACCATGTCAAAATCCCCTCAGGGTGCTAAAGACTTTGATCAAATCGCCTCTCGCTCTTCTCAACTCCAGCAGATACAAGCCCAGCCTGTCCCAACCTTTCCTCATAAGACAACCCACCCATTCCAGATATTGAGTTTGGTAAGCCTTCTCTGAACTGCTTCCGACACATTTACATCTTTCCTGAAATAAGGAGACCAACACTGTACACAGTGCTCCAGCTGTGGTCTCACCAACGTTCTGTACAACTGAAAGTGGAGATGCCGGCGTTGGACTGGGGTGGGCACAGTAAGAAGTGTTACAACGCCAGGTTAAAGTCCCAACAGGTTTATTTGGAATCACTAGCTTTCGGAGCACTGCTCCTACCTCAGACGTCAGATTGTCGCTCCGTAGCCCACTGAGCGTCGCCAAATGGCTGTCCTCGCCCGACCTTACTGACGTGGGTCAGGTGGGATCGGGTGGGTGGGGGTCCCTGGGTCCGGCGTCGGGAGTTTGAAAGGAACGTGGCGATGGTGCCCTGCCCATGGCCTCTCCCCTTTGATGGTCCCATTGAAAATAAGATGCCAAAAGGCTAGTCGCTTGCTGGCACACCAGATGAGGAGAGACAGGCGGCCTCTCGGGAAATTAGTGCAATTAGTGTGTGTGTGTGTGTGTGTGTGTGTGTGGCTATTCCGGTGGTGGAACAGAAGGGAGGAATTGGGAGGCTCCTCTGACTTTGGAGGAGGTTATGGAGGATATGGGTCTGATGCAGTCAGGGTAGAGGCCGGATGGGTTAGAAGTTTTCCCGGTTGTTGGCCCCAGTGCTGCTGGAGATGTTTGAACATTCCACGATTCAGAGGACGTTGCCAGCCACATTGGCGCAGGCATCGTCTCTTTAATCTCAAAAGAAGGATAAGGATCCGACACAGCGTGGGTCGCATCGACCCATTTCACTATTGAACGCGGTTGCAAAGTTGTTGGCGAAGGTCTTGGCTAGGCACATGGAACCCTGCCTCCCAGGAGTCATATCGGAGGAGCAGGTTTTTAAAAAAAATATATATTTATTAAAGTTTTTTAACACAATTTTTCTCCCTTACAAATAACCCCCCTCCCTAACAAAAAAAAACGAGAAATCGCGCAGAGCAAGATATATACATGGCAAAATGATATAATTACACAGCTTTGTACACTGGCCCTCACCCGTACGTGCCAGTTTCCCCAACCCTTCATGTTATCTCTTGCTCATCCACCCTCCCAGGCAGTCCCCACCCCCCCCCCCACCCTTTTCCAGGACGTCCCCTCCACCCCCCCCCCCCCCCCCCCGCCCAAGGTTGCTGCTGCTGCTGACCGACCTTCCTCTAACGCTCCGCGAGATAGTCTAGGAACGGTTGCCACCGCCTGTAGAACCCCTGCGCAGACCCTCTCAAGGCGAACTTAATCCTCTCCAACTTTATGAACCCAGCCATATCATTTATCCAGACCTCCAGGCTGGGGGGGCTTCACCTCCTTCCACATTAGCAAGATCCTTCGCCGGGCTACTAGGGACGCAAAGGCCAGAATACCGGCCTCTTTCGCCTCCTGCACTCCCGGTTCGTCCACTACTCCAAATAGTGCTAGCCCCAAGAGGAGCAGGTTTGTTCAGGGAAGACCGTGGTCAGCCAATGTTCGGAGGCTGCTTAATGTTGTTTTGTCCCTTCAACCCCTGAGACAGAGGTGATTATTCCACTAGATATGGAAAAGGCATTCGATAGGGTGGAATGGGGCTATTTGAGATATTGGGGCGGTTTGGCTTTGGGACGAGATTCATATCTCGGAGATTTATGGTCGGCTGGTGTCAATGGGTGCAGGTGGAGGAGCGAGGCTCTGTATTGTGTCAACTCCACCTCCTATTGCACTAGGCTCAGCCTGATTCATTTCATGGGTGGTGCATCGGGCACATTTGACTCGGGCATGAATCATAAGATATAGGAGAAGAATGAGGCCATTTGGCCCATCGAGTCTGCCATTCGATCACGGCTGATCTCATCCTGGCCTTGACTCCACTGTCCTGCCCGTTCTCCATAACCCTTCAGCCCATTACCAATTGCAAATCTATCTATCTATCTTCTCAAATTTACTCACTGTCCCCGCTCCCCCACATTCTGGGGTAGCGAATTCCACAGATTCACAGCCCTTTGGGAGAAGTAGTTTCTCCTCATCTCGGTTTTAAATTTGCCACCTCTTTTCCTAGGACTATGACCTCTCGTTTTAGAATGCCCCACAAGAGGAAGCGTCAGCTCCACGTCTACTTTATCCATACCTCTTATCATCTTGTATACCTCAATTTGATCTCCCCTCGTTCTTCAAAACTCGAGAGTACAGGCCTAAACTGCTCAATCTCTTTATACGACAAACCCCTCATCTCTGCAATCGATCTGGTGATCCTCCTCTGAACTGCCTCCAGTGCCGCTACATCTTTCCGCAAATAAGGGGACCAAAACGGTGGGTTTTTTCTCGGATGCAGAGGATGGGCGCGAGCGGTCCTCTCGGGGGGGGAGGGGGGGTGGGGGGGGGGGCGGTGCATCATACACACACGTTCTGGACCTGTACTAAGCGCATGAGCTTCTGGGTCTCCTACTTCAGCACCATGTCCGGTATTCTTGGGGTTGACTCGGAACCGTGCCCTTCGGCGGCCATTTCTGGGATCTCAGGTTTACCGGAGTTGCAGACGGGCGAAGGCGGATGCTCCTGCCTTCGCCCCCTTAATAGCCCAAAGTGCGAGTTACGTTTGGTTGAAAGTCTTCTGCCCCACGCAGTGACGCGGCGCAGTTTAGTGACCAGCTGGAGATTTTGTACTGTGTCTTGGGGGGGGGGATTGAATGTGTAATGATAAAGTCGGCTGAAAGGTTCTACCTGAGGTGGCAGCTGTTTATTCCCAATTTCAGCGACTTGGTCACCATCAAACTTTTGGGTGGGGGTGGGGGGTATAGGTGATCGGGTGTTGCTTGGTTTGGGTTTTGGGGGGGTGGGTGGAAGAGTTGAAATATTTTATTTAAACCGATTTTACGTATACGGGAGCAAAGGTGTTATATTGAAAAATTGTTAATAAAATATTTTTTTGAAAACCACCTACTCCCAGTGACGTGCTGAGCAGGAGTGCGAAAGGTGGCTCTCCTCCTGGAAACTTGGCATCAGAACTTGGAATTAGGGTAGCAGAGTGGTTAGCACTGCTCCCTCACAGCGCCAGGGTCCCAGGTTCGATTCCCCGCTTGGGTGACTGTCTCTGCGGAGTCTGCACATCCTCCCCGTGTCTGCGTGGGTTTCCTCCGGGTGCTCCGGTTTCCTCCCAGAGTCCAAAGATGTGCAGGTTAGGTGGATTGGCCGTGATAAAATGTGCCTTAGTGTCCTAAAGGTTAGGTGGGGTTACGGGGGGTAAGGTGGACTTTCGCAGGGCCAGTGCAGACTTGATGGGCTGAATGGCCTCCTTCTGGACTGTCGGGATTCTATGATGTGGACACTGTAAGCCCGAAATAGCCCGCTAAAATCGGAAGAAAATACCCCTCGCCTTCCTCCAACACCATTCGGACAAGACACGGCAAGCGCAGTAACTCCTGGAGCAGAAAGGACGGAAAAGGCAGCAAAATCCTGGAGTGAAGGAATGAGGTGATGCTGAGCACGCGGGGCAGAGAGGCCCCAGTCACACCTGAACGAGATGGACTGTACCATTCATAGAACATAATGCAGAAGGAGGCCATTCGGCCCATCAAGTCTGCACCATCATGCTAAGAGACGAGAGCTAGAGGGGGTGGCCATACTGCTCAATAAGAGGACGAAGACGGTTAGGGACCCAGGGGGATGGTCCAGCATGGTCAGCGGTTTCCTGGCAGGGGACCAGTAGTCGTAGTTAAAGCGTATGCTCCCAACAGGGCAGCACGGAGGCACAGTGGTAAGCACTGCTGCCTCTCAGCACCAGGGATCCAGGTTCAATTCTGGCCTCAGATTACTGTCTGTGTGGAGTTTGTATGTTCTTCCTGTGTCTGAGTTGCCTCCGGGTGCTCCGGTTTCCTCCCACAGTCCAAAGAGGTGTGGGTAAGGTGGATTGGCTATGCTAAATTATCCCTTAGTGTCCAGGGATGTTCAGGTTATGTTATGGGATTACGGAGATAGGGCAGAGTCAATGTACAAAGAGCTCATTTTGTGGGCGGCACGGTAGCACAATTGCTTCACAGCACCAGGGTCCCAGGTTCGATTCCCAGCCTGGGTCATCGTCTGTGCGGAGTCTGCACGTAGTCCCCGTGTCTGCGTGGGTTTCCTCCGGGTGCTCTGGTTTCCTCCCAGTTTGAAGATGTGCAGGTTAGGTGGATTGGCCATGCTAAATTGCCCTTTGTGTCCAAAAAGGTTTGGTGGGGTTACGGGGATAGGGCTTAAGTCGAGTGCTCTTTCCAAGAGATTCGATGGGCCGAATGGCCTCCTTCTGCATTGTACATTCTATGAACTGCGATGACTCAGAATTTATAAAGAAGACCATGGCGGAAATCCCCAATTTAGACACACAGCATCGTGGGGAGGGAGGGGCGGCGACTTCAACTCTGTACAGGACCCATGGACAGACAAATCCAACCCCAAATTGGGGGAGGGGGGGGGGATCTAACATGGCGAAGGAACTAGGCACATCGATGGACCAGATGGGGACAGTGGCCCCCATGGGGGTTCAGACAGCCAGGGAATTCTCCTACTTCTCCGGGTCTACACCATGATCGGCCTCTTTGTAACGGGGAAAGCGGTGCTGTCCGGGGTAGTAGGAGCGGAATACTCCGCAATCGTAATCTCCGACCTCGCTCCACATTACATGGATGGGAGGGTGCAGATGGGCTGGGCCCAACACCCCCCCCCCCCCCCATGGAGGTTGGACACGGCCCTCATGGCTGACGAGGCATTTGGCGAAACAATGTCACAGGCCATAGAC
>NW_027308608.1:0-87365 GCF_047496885.1 Scyliorhinus torazame | reverse complement strand
AACACACGCACACCTCTCACACAAACACACACCTCTCGCACACACCACACCTCTCGCACACACTCACACACACTCTCGCAACACACACACACTCTCGCACACACCACATCACACACACCTCTCGCACACCACACACACCTCTCGCACACACACCTCTCGCAACACAATCGACACACCTCTTCGCAACACACTCACACACCTCTCGCACAGCACACACACCTCTCACACACACACACCTCTCGCAACACACACCTCTCGCAACACACACACACCTCTCGCAGCACACACACACCTCTCACACACACACCTCTCGCAACACACACCTCTCGCAACACACACACACCTCTCGCAGCACACACACACCTCTCACACACGCACACCTCTCGCAGCACACACGCACACCTCTCGCAGCACACACACACACCTCTCGCAACACACACACACCTCTTGCAGCACACACACACCTCTCACACACACACACCTCTTGCAACACACACACACCTCTCGCAACACACACACACACCTCTTGCAACACACACACACCTCTCACACACGCACACCTCTCGCAGCACACACGCACACCTCTCGCAGCACACACACACACCTCTCGCAACACACACACACACCTCTCACACACACACACACCTCTCACAGCACACACACACACCTCTCGCAACACACACACACACCTCTTGCAACACACGCACACCTCTCGCAACACACACACACACCTCTTGCAACACACGCAAACCTCTCGCAGCACACACGCACACCTCTCGCAGCACACACGCACACCTCTCGCAGCACACACACACACCTCTCGCAACACACACACACACCTCTTGCAACACACACACACCTCTCGCAGCACACACACACCTCTCACACACACGCACACCTCTCGCAGCACACACACACACCTCTCGCAACACACACACACACCTCTCGCAACACACACCTCTTGCAACACACACACACCTCTCGCAGCACACACACACCTCTCGCAGCACACACACCTCTCGACACACACACACACCTCTCGCAACACACACACACCCCTCTCCCTCACTCACACACACACACGCACACACACAAAGTGTGGTGATGTGCATCAATGTAAAAACATGTAGGCTAGCTAGACACTAGAGGAAGCACCAAAGACATCACACACACACACTTAACCAATAGATCAAGTAGATAGGACACGACCAATAGACATTCACGATGCACAAGGAGGTGACACGACTACAGGGGGGCATTACACCAACCCATATAGAAAGGACACCACACACATGATCTGCCTCTTTCCAGTGGAGACAGTCAGTGAGTACAGACACAGGGTTGATTCAATATTACACCCACCACGTGGATTGCAGCAACTGGTTAGTCAGTCTGGGTAGCTATAGTAGGATTAGTAGTAGTGTCGAACCCGAGTAATAGAAGTGTAAATAGCTTAATAAACGTGTTGAAGTTATCCCCACGTCTGAACCTTCCTTTGTTAAGTGTACCACAAGGAAGCCGCTTATGTTACACCTACAGCATAACAAATCATGGTACCAGGACTGAACTGTTTCAATCCAGATAGCCATACCTCAGCGTACAGTGACAACCAGCAACGATACCCAGTCAAGATGTTCGAGATCCGGGTTCCGCAACAGCTCCGGTGCCACGGAGATCTCCGCGAAAACTGGCGGGTATTCCGGCAAATCTTTGAATTCTTCCTGGTAGCAGCCGAACTAGAAGACCTGGCCGATGCTGAAAAAACAGAGCTTCTCCTCACCATCGCCGGTGCCAGAGCAGAAGAAATCTTTTAAAAATTCAAGTTCTCCAAGGGGCAAAACAGGAGCGACTTCCAGGCAGTCCTGGACAAATTCGGCAAATACTGTGAGGAAAACACACTCCAACCAGCAAAAAAAGGTAAGAGAAGCACCAGTACTCACCACGAGGCCGAGATCCCGGAGCAGAGAACTGTTTTGATCGGCGGCCATCTTTCAAAGGGACTGCACTTGCACAGTTACGCGAGAAGCGCGCAGAACGGGAAGGTCCGTTTGCGCATGCGCGAGAAGCCACGCATGTGCAATCACAAAAACGGCCATCAGTAAAGAAACCGCGACCTGCGCATGCGCAATCACTTCCTACGCAGTACGTCACATGCGTCATGACGTCAGAGGCCCCGGACCACGCCCATTTAAAGGGGAAACGTCCCAAATCAAAGAAAAAATCTTTTAAAGCCGTAAAACAACCTTCCTTCACCTGGAATGTCAGCACAATGCCTCAAATTGAACCAGGAAATGAAATTAACCTCCGAAGAACCCTGCAACAAGCAGTTACCTATGCCCAAACCGATGATTCCTACCTTGAATACCTTTATATTTTCTTTGAACCTCGCGAGCCCAATGCCAGCTCCGACGCAAACAGTGATGATATGGTCCTAGAAGACTACGACTCGGACAAACCTTTCACCATGGGAGGCTCCCCCAGTACCAAATCCGAACCGCAACTAGACGTGTTGCACATTGGTGACCCCCGTATTGGATCCGACGCAGTCGCGGATTCGTTCTTGGGATTTGAGGATCTTCAGCCTAGCAGATATGACATCCCGACTCGTGAGTGCAGGATGATGCTGCGGCCTGAAACCAAGAGACAGAGAGCCCACAGAGAGCGGCCTGCTGCCACACAGAGCGTGGTCCACGCACCGCTCAGGGTTCCCGACTCTATGAAAGAAGACACGCAAGACTTCACACCGCAGTCCTTGCATAAGCAAGAAGTGACTCCAGTGTCACAAGCCTCCACAGCAAGCTCGTGGACAGAATCCACAATTGCAGAAACGCAAGACTCCAGAGTGCAGTCCTTGCACACACAAGAAGTGACTCCAGTGTCACAAGCCTACACAGCAAGCTCGTGGACAGACTCCACAATTGCAGAAACGCAAGACTCCAGAGTGCAGTCCTTGCACACACAAGACGTGACTCCAGTGTCACATGACTCCGCAGCGGGCTTGTGGACAGCCTCCATGATAGAAGCAACGCAAGACTCCGACGCGCAGTCCTTGCAGGAACAAGACCATGAGGGTCTAGCAACCTCTTCTGACCAACTAGCGGCAGACGATGCAATTCTGCCATGCTCAAGTAAACAGCAAGAAGAACATAGAACATAGAACATTACAGCGCAGTACAGACCCTTCGGCCCTTGATGTTGCGCCGACCTTTGAAACCACTCTAAAGCCCACCTACACTATTCCCTTATCATCCATATGTTTATCCAATGACCATTTAAATGCCCTTAATGTTGGCGAGTCCACTACTGTTACAGGCAGGGCATTCCACGCCCTTACTACTCTCTGAGTAAAGAACCTACCTCTGACATCTGTTCTATATCTATCTCCCCTCAATTTAAAGGTATGTCCCCTTGTGCTCGACATCACCATCTGAGGAAAAAGGCTCTCACTGTCCACCCTATCTAATCCTCTGATCATCTTGTATGCCTCAACTAAGTCACCTCTTAACCTTCTTCTTTCCAAAGAAAATAACCTCAAGTCCCTCAGCTTTCCCTCATAAGATCTTCCCTCCAGCCCAGGCAACATCCTGGTAAATCTCCTCTGCACCCTTTCCAATGCTTCCACATCCTTCCTATAATGTGGCGACCAGAACTGAACGCAATACTCCAAATGCGGCCGCACCAGAGTTTTGTACAGCTGCAACATGACCTCATGGCTCCGAAACTCAATCCCTCTACCAATAAAAGCTAACACACCGTATGCCTTCTTAACAACCCTCTCAACCTGGGTGGCAACTTTCAGGGATCTATGTACATGGACACCAAGATTTCTCTGCTCATCCACACTACCAAGAATCTTACCATTTGCCGGTACTCTGTCTTCCTGTTATTCCTTCCAAAATGAAGTACCTCACATTTTTCTGCATTAAACTCTCAGCCCAGCTCTGCAGCTTATCTATGTCCCTCTGTAACGTGTTACATCCTTCCACACTGTCCACAACTCCACCGACTTTAGTGTCATCGGCAAATTTACTCACCCACCCTTCTACGCTATCCTCCAGGTCATTTATAAAAATGACAAACAGCAGTGGCCCCAAAACAGATCCTTGTGGTACACCACTAGAAACTGGACTACAGGCTGAACATTTCCCATCAATCACCACCCTTTGCCTTCTTCCAGCTAGCCAATTTCTGATCCAAACTGCTAAATCACCCTGAATCCCATGCCTCTGTATTTTCTGCAATAGCCTACCGTGGGGAACCTTATCAAACACTTTACTGAAATCCATATACACCACATCAACTGCTTTACCCTCGTCCACCTGTTTGGTCACCTTGTCAAAGAACTCAAAAAGGTTTGTGAGGCACGACCTACCGTTCACAAAACCGTGTTGACTATCTCTAATTAAATTATTCCTTTCCAGATGATTGTACATCCTTTCCAAGATTTTGCCCACAACAGAAGTAAGGCTCATTGGTCGATAGTTACCGGGGTTGTCTCTACTCCCCTTCTTGACAAGGGGACAACATTTGCTATCCTCTAGTCTTCTGGCACTATTCCTGTAGACAAAGATGACTTAAAGATCAAAGCCAAAGGCTCAGCAATCTCCTCCCTAGCTTCCCATAGAATCCTAGGATAAATCCCATCCAGCCCAGGCAACTTATCTATTTTCACACTTGACAGTCTACCACGCTCCAGTGCACAGCAGGACGACCATGACGGTCTATCATGCTACAGTGAAGAACAAAGCAACGATGACAGTCCAAGCCCAAATGAAAGACAACAGCAAGACAATGACAGTCCACCCACATTGTTTGCACCACCAGATGAAGACTCTGACAATTTACCCAACCCAAGTGAACACCAGGCAGCTACTGAGGCTCTACCCACGGTATGTGAGACGAGTGACGACAGCATCCCACTTCCCATGCAATATGTGCAAAGTGACAGACCTCAGCTAGTGTGTACAGAGGCACTCGATGATCACTGTGAGACCACTGGTAACTCTGGTGACACCATGATACTTCCACCCTCATTCGCTCAAACCTCTCCACCTGTCAATGCATTCCTGCATGTTCCGACTCCAGACGTGCAGCTTCAAGAAATCTCAGCTGACTCCAGTGAACCTCCGGATGGGGAGCATCAACAAACCAACACTGACTCAGTTAAAACAAATCAGACTCCAGATGGGGAGCAACCAAATGCCGACTCTGATTCACGTAAGCCGGACTTTACTCCAGACATAGAGTGCCGCAACCTCAGTGATGGCATGCTCAGGGTGACAGCAGATGCCACAACGACAGGAGATGGATCAGGATTTGCTGCACCCCAGCCTGGCCAGATGGCATATTCCTATCAGATGCAAGATTCTAGTTTCACACCATCACCAGGTATTTATGCGAGCAGCAATTCTGTTTCCAATTCGTCAAGCTTCAAGGGTTCTCAGCAGGATCACCCTTCCAGCACAGCACATGGCCAGAACCAGTATGTACAGTCTTCTCCAACTTCAACATATGGCATAACCATGACCTCCAATGATACTGTTGATGGTACCTCTTCAACGTCAGCACCTCTCAAGAGTATTGAAAGTCAAAGAGATCTAGGAGTACAGGTCCACAGGTCATTGAAAGGGGCAACACAGGTGGAGAAGGTAGTCAAGAAGGCATACGGCATGCTTGCCTTCATTGGCCGGGGCATTGAGTATAAGAATTGGCAAGTCATGTTGCAGCTGTATAGAATCTTAGTTAGGCCACACTTGGAGTATAGTGTTCAATTCTGGTGGCCACACTACCAGAAGGATGTGGAGGCTTTAGAGAGGGTGCAGAAGAGATTTACCAGAATGTTGCCTGGTATGGAGGGCATTAGCTATGAGGAGCGGTTGAATAAACTCGGTTTGTTCTCACTGGAACGAAAGAGGTTGAGGGGAGACCTGATATAGGTCTACAAAATAATGAGGGGCATAGACAGAGTGGATAGTCAGAGGCTTTTCCCCAGGTAGAGGGGTCAATTACTAGGGGGCATAGGTTTAAGGTGAGACGGGCAAGGTTTAGAGTAGATGTACGAGGCAAGTTTTTTACGCAGAGGGTAGTGGGTGCCTGGAACTCGCTACCGGAGGAGGTGGTGGAAGCAGGGACGATAGTGACATTTAAGGGGCATCTTGACAAATACATGAATAGGACCCAGGAAATGTAGAAGATTGTAGTTTAGTCAGGCAGCATGGTCGGCACGGGCTTGGAGGGCCGAAGGGCCTGTTCCTGTGCTGTACATTTCTTTGTTCTTTGTATCAGCTACAAGATGCCATTCGCCAGCACCATCACAAACATCGAAAAAAAGAAAGGGATTCCAAATCCTGTGGCACAGGGACGTTGATGGCGATTTGACCATGATGATTGATGGTTTTTGGACTCACACAAATGATTTGGACTTATTGTTTAATCACTGTTCTCATGACTCAACTCCCCTTAACGTATACCTTAACGTATCTACCTGTTTTTTGTTCAATTTTCTTAAAGTGTACAGAAAATATGTAACATATAAAAAAAGGGGGATGTGGTGATGTGCATCAATGTAAATACATGTAGGCTAGCTAGACACTAGAGGGAGCACCAAAGACATCACACACACACACTCAACCAATAGATCAAGTAGATAGGACACGACCAATAGACATTCAAGATACACAAGGAGGTGACACAACCACAGGAGGGCATTACACCAACCCATATATAAAGGACGCCACACACATGATCTGCCTCTTTCCAGTGGAGATAGTCAGTGAGTACAGACACAGGGTTGATTCAATATTACACCCACCACGTGGATTGCAACAACTGGTTAGTCAGTCTGGGTAGCTATAGTAGGATTAGCAGTAGTGTCGAACCCGAGTAATAGACGTGTAAATAGTTTAATAAATGTGTTGAAGTTATCTCCACGTCTGAACCTTCCTTTGTCAAGTGCACCACAAGGAAGCCGCTTATGTTACACCTACAACATACCAAATCATAAAAAACAAAGAAAATTACAGCACAGGAAAAAGGCTCTTCGGCCTCCAAGCCTGCACCAACCATGCTGCCTATCTGAACTAAAAACCCCGACTCTTCAGCAAACCAAATCCCTCTATTCCCATTCAATTCAAGTATTTGTCAAGATGCCCCTTTTTTCAAAAATAAATTTAGAGTATCCAATTCATTTTTTCCAATTAAGGGGTAATTTAGCCTGGCCAATCAACCTATGCTGCACATCTTTGGGTTGTGGGGGCAAAACCCATACAAACATGCGGAGAATGCGCAAACTTCATATGGACAGTGACCCAGGGTGGGATCGAACCTGGGACCTTGGCGTTGTGAGGCAGCAGTGCTAACCACTGCGCCACTGTGCTGCCCTGTCAAGATGCCTCTTAAAAGTCTCTTTCGTATCTGCACCATCTCCCTCACCACTGAGTTCCAGGGTCCCACCACCCTCTGTGTAAAAAAACCTTCTGTGTACATTTCTTTAAACCTTGTCCCTCGTACCTTATACTTATGGCCCGTTGTAATTGACTCTTCCACCCTGGGAAAAAGCTTCTGACTATCCACCCTGTCCATGCCCCTCGTAATCTTGTAGATTTCTATCAAGGTAGCCCCTCAACCTCCATCATTGCACTGAGAACAAACCAAGTTTCTCCAACCTCTCCTCACAGCTAAAGCCTTCCATACCAGGCAACACCCTGGTAAATCTTTTCTGTATCCTCACCAAATCCTTCATATCCTTCTGGTAGTGTGGCGACCAGAATTGAACGCTATATTCCAAGTGCGGCCTAACTAAGGTTCTATAGAGCTGCAACTTGACTTGCCAATTTTTAAACTCAATGCCCCGGCTGATGAAGGCAAGCATACTGTCTGCCTCCTTGACTACCTTCTGCACTTGTGTTGCCACTTTCAGTGACTCTTTCGGATCTCCATGGCCTCTCTCGGGCTTCACTGCCCAGCCTTTTTCATCCGCTGCCTTTCTTGTCTCCCACGGCCACAGCTCCCTGTGGCCCCTATTGGCTCCTGCGGCCCCAACCCCTCTCGGCCTTGGCGCGTCACAGCCCAGCCCCTCTTGGCTCTGGCCTCTCCCGCCCCATGGGTGCAACCTACCTTGTTCTACTGTCCGGCCACCTTCATTCATGGCCTTGCCTTTTGAGTTTCAATTTACTTTTTCTCGTATTTCCAGCTTGTTCAATCAGAGGCTGGCTTCTCAGTGCTGACTCGAGCACCAATGGGCTGACTCGTGCGCCAATCATTAACCAACAAAGTGAAAAAAATCACCTGGAAGGCCAGTTTTAAAAAAAATTATAATGGGCAGGCTTACCACGAAACCCTTAATGAGTCCTGCAGAACCCTGCAGTTCTGCAGAACCCAGTTTGGGAAACCCTGGTATAAAGGATCTGCCTCCCGTGCACATTTGTACAGCTAACAACATTGCTTCTTTCTCTCTGGGTTCTGCAGGTACTGGATGTACAATGAACATGGCTGAAAATCGTAAGTGGATACAAAAGAAGTTTCTGCAATCCTTTAATGGCTCGTCTTACAGCAACTTTTCAGCTCTGTACTTCTCTGGAGTAAGTTGAACTTACTGACTTCCAGACAAACGATAGAATGCAGCATTTTTAATTGAAGAGGAAACGCCATTTTTGTTTATTAATGTGCTTTATAAATGTCATTGTAACTTTGATAAAGCAACATTCTATTGTTTTAGCTTGGATTGTTGGACCTCCTCACTCCTCAAATTCTTGCGGGATTAACTGTGAACTCAGATGCATTGAATAACGTAGAGAAAATCAGCCAGATCATTAATGCACTTGCAGGCAGAAATGCCAGTGACGTGAATGCATACTTGACGCAATTTGTTTATAATACTCAAGAGGTAAGATAACTGTCCTTCTGTTTTTGAGACTTCCAATTTACATTGTGATTTTCAAAAGACTTATTCGAGTCAAAAAATCTTTTCTCAACTTAAACAACCTGTGGGAAGATTTGGTGCGAGCTGTTTTGGAAAAGAGCATAGTTGCATAGGGCAAATAAAAGGTGCCTGTGTTTGATGAAATAATTGGGCTGTAAGTTCCTCGGAGTGGCAATCAGCATTGGAATTAGTGCCCAAGTTTAGAGTCCAGAAAAACAGCACATTGTGAGCTTTAAGTGCATGATTACCTCCTCAGTTGTGTCGTGTAGAAATGTCTAAAAGGTTTGGCAATGATTGGGGGTGATTTTCACATGGGTGCATCCCAGTATAAAAGTGTGAAGATATGCCCATCCAGTGCTTCCAGTGTTGACCTTGTGGGGTCAGGGCATCCTTCATTGAAATGGGGCGTGGCAAAGGTTTTAAACTCTGAAAGTGGGAGCAGGATCTAAAAGAAATATAAGTGGCCTAAATAGAAACAAAACAGCAATAAACCATAGAAAAGAATAAAGGGAGGACGTTGTGCTAAAGCAATGATTCAACACGGAGAGACTGAATCCTAGTAAAATAAATTAAAATGTCTGTATAGCAATGCAAATGCATGTTGTGCGGAATAAAACAGCGGAGTTGGAAGCAATCATGCAGTTGGAGAAACACCCCATAAGGCGTGATTCTCCGGCCTTGTTACACTCCAGCTCAAGCGTAATGAGGCCGGAGAATAGTAGGAGAGGCCAAAAATGAGATCCGCGCCAGGCGCCAAACAATTTGCGATGCAACCGGCCTGCTCCCATAGGTGGAATCGGGATCTCGCCGTAGCGTGGTGAGAAACCAATTATCACCACTTAAGCCCCATTTCCATACAATCAATGATGGCGACCCCATATCCAACAGCATCCCGTCATTCAGCGACCTCCCCAGCAGTTGCTCACACTGGCGCCGATTAGTACTCCTTTTTAAAAATGTGAACCTGGCGGAAAGGGTTGGGGCTGCCTGGAGAGATGGGCAAAGGGTTCGGAGGTCAGCACTCATTGCAGAAGAAAGTGACAGTGGCATCATGATGGTTGTGTAAATCGGGGTTTAACATGATGTACAATACCACACTCCCGTGCTGCCCTGTCTCGTGTGCTGACCTCAAGAAGTGGCATCATCACAGGGGTGGAACTCATGGCAGCTGATGCCCACTGTCGCCACTCCATGGGACGGGTTTGGGGTAGCACTCAGCGCCCCCTCCTCCTGGTCAGTGCCCTTAGGGCCCTGGGATCTCCCTTGGGATGGAGAGGCAGCTGGTTCAAGCCCCGGCTGGTCCTGTATCATCTGGCTCTATCTGGTAATATCTGTTGAAAATGATCTTAATATAATATTCATAAAACAATGACAGAAAAGAACAAAAGTATGATGAAAACCAGGTTAATAGATTGGAGAAAAGCTGATTTTGAGGGGTTGAGAATAGAATAGAATTTAGGAAAATAAAATGGGCAACATTGTTGGCAAATAAAACAACACTGGGGAACATTTAAAACGGTGTTCAGTAGAGGGTGGGGAAAAATGTCTTGCTGTAATTGTAAAGAGCTTTGGTAAACCACACCTGAAATGCTTTATACAGTTTTGGTCTTATCCGAGGATGTATTAGCCAGATGAAACCCTGGAATGGTAGGACTGTCTTCTGAGGAGAAATAGAGGAAACTGAGCCTGTATTCGCTAGAGCTTCAAAGAATGAGAAGACATCACATTGAAACTTACAAAACTCTTAACAGGGCAGATGTCAATAGGAAGTTTCCTCTGATTGGGGAAAAGAATCAGGGAAACTATCTCAAAATAAGCATGGGCCATTTAAAACTGAAATGAGGAGCAACATCTTTACTAAGTGGGTGGTGAATCTTTGGAATTCTCTACCCCGGAGGGCAGTGGAAGTTGACATTGAGAATGCCTGCCCCCCCCCCCCCCCCCCCCCCCCCCCCCCCCCCCCCCCCGTGTCCAGGTCATAGGCAGAATATAGAGGGATTGGAGAGTTGGGCAGAGAAAAATACAGATGGAGTTCAATCTGGACAAATGCGAGATGATGCATTTTGGAAGATCAAATTCAGGTGTGAATTATACAGTAAATGGCAGAACCCTGAGGAGCATTGGCATACAGAGGGATCTGGGCATTCAGGTCCATAGTTCCAATAAAGTGGCAATACAGGTGGAAAGGTGGTCAAGAAGGCATACGGCATGCTTGCCTTCATCAGCTGGGGCATTGAGTACAAGAGTTGGGAGGTCATGTTACCGTTGTATAAAAATTTAGTTAGAGCACATTTGGAATACTGTGTGCAGTTCTGGTCGGCACACTACCAGAAGACGTGGATGCTTTGGAGAGAGTGCAAAGAAGGTTTACCAGGATGTTGCCTGGTCTGAAAGTTGTTAGCTATGAGGAGAGGTTGAATAAACTCGGATTGTTTTAATTGGGAAGATGGAGGCTGAGGGGAGACCTAATTGAGGTCGACAAAATTATGAAAAATATAGACAGGGTGAATAGTCAGAAGCTTTTTCCCAGGGTGGAAGACTCATTTATAATGGGGCACAGGTTCAAGGTGAGAAGTGGAAAGTTTCCGGGAGATGTGCGGGGGAAGTTTTTCAAACAGATGGTGGTGGATGCCTGGAACGCATTGCCAGTGGAGGTTGTGGAAGCACGCTCGAAAGCAACGTTTAAGATGTATCTTGATAGCCACATGAACGGGCAGGGAAAACACTGAAAGGGTCATGGATGCTCAACCTCTCATACATTGTTTTACCTGATCTCAATGTGGACACTAGAAAAGGCTGATGTTGGTTGCCACCACACCAATAATAACAAAAATAATCCTGTCATGGCTAAGCTGTAGCCACCAAAGCACAGCATTTTTATACCAACAGATTAAAAAAATGACTGCATAGGATTGATAGCCTCAGGGAAACTCGGAATAAACATGAACACTTATTAATTTTGTCTTATTTCCATCTGAAAATATTATTGTGGCCCACAAATAATTAATATACTCGACTATCCTTTCATTTCAGATGAATATTACAATTTTTCAAAATTCGAAAGTGAGAGACTTGATGCTGAGCAAGATCATGCAGCTGTTGGAACCCTTATTTTCATCATTTACTACCATTGACTACATTGACTTGATCCAGACTAGATTATTTCTGCTGTTGCCCAGTATTATAAGAAAGGTGCTTGCCATCATACCCACCAACATAAGCTGTGAATCTTACCAAGCCATGTGAGTATACAGAGTTGTCTGAGAAAAACAAATTAATTGACACATTTTCAGCATATGTAATATGGTGATAGTTGATACAATGAACTGTCATGACCCATCTGTTCAAAATGTCCAGGAGAATGTTAACGCCGACACAGAATTACAGAGAATATACAACATAGAAACAGGCCATTTGGCTCAACTAGTGCTAGTGTGGTTGGTTTAGCTTAGATGGCTGGATAGCTGGTTTGCGATGCACAGTAAGGCCAACAGAATGGGGTCAATTCCCGTACCGGCTGAGGTCATTCATGAGGGCCCTGCCTTCTCAACCTTGACCCTCGCCTGAGGTGTGGTGATCCTTATGGTCATCTGTGTGGTGTAACTTATGGTCATCTGGGACTATGGTGACTTTACTCCACATGAGTATCAACCTATTCCATCTGTCCCATCTCAGTCCTTCAGCACATCTTTCTGTTGTCTTTTCTCACATATTAGAGCATTTGTGAGTTCCTTTTTTGAGAGTTATGGCCAGAAATATTATACAAAAAAGTGCATTTTTGTGTAATGGTTTGCTGGAGTACATTCCAGAAGAAAAACTAGAAACTTCTAAATGGATGTGAACTTACTATTTCATTCATGTTCAAATATCAAATAGCAATTTACCAGATCTTCTCAGGTCAGTGTATTGAATGATTAAAACTTTTAATTCTGTGCAAATTCATGATTAGAGTTAAAACTGTGAGAAATATATTGCAATTGTCATCCCACTCTTACAACAGCTAAAACATCGCGGCACAGTGGTTAGCACCGCTGCCTCACAGCATCAGGGGCCGGGTTCAATTCTGGCCTCGGGTGACTGTGTGGAGTTTGCACATTCTCCCGTGTCGGCGTGCGTTTCTTCCAGGTGCTCTGCTTTCTTCCCACAGTTCAAAGATGTGAAGGTTATGTGAATTGACCATGTTAAAATTGCGCTTGGTGTCCAAAGATGTGCAGTTTAGGTGGGGTTACGAGGATAGGGCAGGGGAGTGTGCCTAGGTAAGGTGCTCTTTCAGAGGGTGTATGAGCTCAATGGGCCAAATGGCCTCCTTCTGCCCTGTGTGGATTCTATGATTTGTCAAAATGGATTGGTGATTGGTGACTTCATTAAAATGGTGGGGAGGATATTTAACTAATTTTATTTAAAAATAAATTTGGAGTTGAGGCATGATCAATTTGACTGGAGACGAAGTTGAATCCAAACCGAGGCTTTATTAGTATCAGATGTGTGGCCTCCCACAGCAGCTGGCGAAATGGCTGCGAGCTGAAGGACACGCATATTTATACCCCGCCTCCTGGGCAGAGGGAGGACGGACGGTACTAGGGGGGTGGTGATGGGTGCGACGGGGGAGGGGAGGGTGGCGACGGGGGTGGTGTGGGGGTGGAACCTGCTGGTGCCAGGTCCCTGAGGGAGACGGTATCCTGGCGGCCGTCGGGGAACGCCACGTAGGCGTACCGTGGGTTTGCGTGGAGCAAGTGCACGTTCTCCACCAACGTGTCCGCCTTGTGGAGCCGCACATGTTTACGGAGAAGCACGGTTCCCGGAGCTGTAAGCCAAGTCGGGAGCGATACCCCGGATGTGGACTTCCTGGGGAAGGCAAAAAGATGTTCATGTAGTGTATTGTTAGTGGCAGTGCAGAGTAATGAGCGAATGGAATGTAGTGCGTCAGGGAGGACCTCTTGCCAGCGGGAGGCCGGGAGATTTCTGAACCGTAGGGCCAGCTGGACGGCCCTCCATACCGTCCCATTCTCTGGGGGTTGTAGCTTGTCGTTCTGCTGGAGGCGATACCCCTGCTGAGTAGGAACTGACGTAGCTCATCACTCATGAATGAGGATCCCCTGTCTCTGTGGATGTAGACGGGGAAGCCGAACAGAGTGAAAATGGAATTAAGGGCTTTAATGACGGTGGCAGACGTCATGTCGGGGTATGGGATGGCGAAGGGGAACCGGGAGTATTCGTCGATCACACTGAGGAAATATGTGTGTTGATCGGTGGAGGGGAGGGAGCCTTTGAAATCCACGCTGAGGTGTTCAAATGGGCGGGAGGCCTTCACCAGGCGCGCGTGGTCCGGCCGGTAGAAGTGCGGCTTGCACTCCGCACAGACCTGGTAGTCCCTGGTGATTGTCCTTACTTCCTCGACGGAGAAGGGCAAATTTTGTGCCTTAATGAAATGGTATAACCGTGTAACCCCTGGGTGACAAAGGCTGTCGTGTAGGGTCCGGAGTCGGTCTACCTATGCGCTGGCACATGTATCTCGGGATAGGGCGTCTGGGGGCTCGTTGAGTTTGCCAGGGCAATACTTAATCTTGTAATTATAGGTGGAGAGCTCGATTCTCCACCGCAAGATTTTATCATTTTTGATCTTGCCGCGCTGTATATTGTTGAACATGAAAGCTACCGACCATTGGTCAGTGAGGAGAGTGAATCTCCTGCCGGCCAGGTAATGCCTCCAATGCCGCACAGTTTCAACGATAGCCTGGGCCTCTTTTTCGACGGACGAGTGCTGAATTTCAGAGGCACGGAAGGTGGGGGAAAAGAATGCCACAGGCCTGCCTGCCTGATTGAGGGTGGCGGCAAGGGCGACATCCGATGCGTCGCTTTCTACTTGGAAGGGCAGTGTTTCATCTACAGCGTGCATCCCAGCTTTGGCAATATCAGATCTGATCCGGGCGAAGGCCTGTTGGGCCTCGGCTGTCAGGGGAAGTGAGTGGACTGTATGAGTGGGCAGGCCTTGTCCGCATAGTTTGGGACCCACTGTGTGTAATATGAAAAGAACCCCAGGCAACGTTTGAAGGCCTTGGGGCAGTGGGGATGGGGGAGTTCCATGAGGGGGCGCATGCGGTCGGGATCGGGCCCCAGAACTCCGTTCTGGCCACGTAGCCGAGGATGGCTAAGCGGTTTGTGCGGAACACACACTTCTCCTTGTTATACGTGAGGTTGAGGAGAGTGGCGGTGCGGAGAAATTTAGCAAGGTTGGCGTCGTGGTCCTGCTGATCATGGCCGCAGATGGTAACATTATCTAGGTACGGAAACGTGGCTCGCAAACCGTACCGGTCGACCATTCGGTCCATCTCCCTTTGGCAGACCGAGACCCCATTAGTGTCGCCGAAGGGGACCCAAAGGAAGTGATATAGCCGGCCGTCTGCCTCGAAGGCGGTGTATGGACGGTCCGATTTACGGATGGGGAGCTGGTGGTAGGCGGATTTCAGGTCCTACCTGTTGATGGTCTGGCTGTAGTCCACGGCCATTCGGTTTTTCTCCCCTGATTTAACCACTACCACTTGAGCTCTCCAGGGGCTGTTGCTGGCCTCGATGACACCCTCCCGAAGCAACTGCTGGACCTCGGACCTGATGAAGGCCTTATCCTGGGTGCTGTACCGTCTGCTCCTGGTGGCGATGGGTTTGCAATCTGTAGTTTGATTGGCAAAGAGGGAAGGTGGGTTGACCTTTAGGGTCGCGAGGCCGCACACAGTGAGGGGTGGTAAGGATCCGCCGAATTTAAGGGTCAAGCTCTGGAGGTTGCACTGGAAGTCCAGGCTGAGGATAAGTGCAGCGCAGTGATTAGGGAGAACGTAGAGGCGGAAGCCGTGGAACTCTACGCCCTGGATCGTGAGCGTGACCGAACAGTACACCCGGATCGCTACGCGATGGGATCCGGAGGCCAGGGAGTTTTTTTGATTGGTGGGGTATACCTTAAGGGAGCAGCGCCTTACCGTATTTGGGTGTATAAAGCTCTTGGTACTCCCGGAGTCCAGTAGGCAGGAGGTCACATGGCCGTCGATTTTCACGCTGGTAGATGCGTTGGTCAGGTTATGCAGGCGAGACTGGTCGAGTGACATGGAGGCGAGCCTTGGTTGATCGTCCGGTAATGGGGCGGCTGTTGAGTTCAGGTCCTGGAACGCCGTTGGTGTCCATGTGCTGAGAGGTAGACAAGATGGCGGCGCCCGGAGATCCTGGGGGTTACAGAATTGCGGCGCCCATGGAACGTACATTGCGGGGGTGGAGCAAGATGGCGGGGCCCACGAACCGCACGTGTTGTGCAGCGGAGAAGATGGCGGCGCCCGCTGGTCGCACATGGCCTGGGGAGGAGGGAGGATGGCAGCGCCCATTGCCCGTGACTGGGAGGGTGGGGGTGACCGCGGCCGCCGAGCGGGCCTGGCATACAGCAGCGAAGTGGCCCTTCTTCCCGTAGGCCTTACAAAGGGCAGCGCGGGCAGCGTTGGCGGGGGTGTTTTGCTGGCCGCAAAAGTAGCATCGGGGCCCCCCGGGGTTCGCTGGCTGGCGCGTAGCACAGGCGTATTGGGTGGATAGCGCCCCCGCTGGGGCGGCTGCCTGGGGGGCCCATGAATCGGAGGAGGAGTGGGCCGCGCGACTGGGGGCGTAGGACTGGACATTGCGCAGGGCGACCGTCATAGAGAGTGCTAGCATTTTAGTTTCTGCGAGATCGCGCGTGGAGCCGCTGCCGGAAAATATCGGACCCAGTCACAAAAGCGTCCCACATAAGGAGATCTGAGTGCTCCTTAGCTGTAACATCCAGGCAGTCACAGTCCCGAACTTGTGGGATTAGGGCCCTCCAGAAGTCGTCGATGGACTCACCAGGTAGTTGAGCATGAGTTGCGAGCGCGTGCCTGGCGAAGAGCGTATTTGTCTTCTGCTCGTAATTGTCCTTGAGTCGAGTCATGGCTTTGGCGTAGTTTGGCGCATCCTGGATCAGCGGGAAGACTTTGGAGCTGAGCCTGGAGAATAGAACATAGAACATTACAGCGCAGTACAGGTCCTTCGGCCCTCGATGTTGCGCCGACCTGTGAAACCACTCTCAAGCCCATCTACACTATTCCCTTATCATCCATATGTCTATCCAATGACCATTTAAATGCCCTTAGTGTTGGCGAGTCCACTACTGTTGCAGGCAGGGCATTCCACGCCCTTACTACTCTCTGAGTAAAGAACCTACCTCTGACATCTGTCCTATATCTATCTCCCCTCAATTTAAAGCTATGTCCCCTCGTGCTAGACATCACAATCCGAGGAAAAAGGCTCTCACTGTCCACCCTATCCAATCCTCTGATCATCTTGTATGCCTCAATTAAGTCACCTCTTAACCTTCTTCTCTCTAACGAAAACAGCCTCAAGTCCCTCAGCCTTTCCTCATAAGATCTTCCCTCCAGACCAGGCAACATTCTGGTAAATCTCCTCTGCACCCTTTCCAATGCTTCCAAATCCTTCCTATAATGCGGCGACCAGAATTGCACGCAATACACCAAATGCGGCCGCACCAGAGTTTTGTACAGCTGCAACATGACCTCATGGCTCCGAAACTCAATCCCTCTACCAATAAAAGCTAACACACCATACGCCTTCTTAATAACCCTCTCAACCTGGGTAGCAACTTTCAGGGGTCTATGTACATGGACACCGAGATCTCTCTGCTCATTCACACTGCCAAGAATCTTACCATTAGCCCAGTACTCTGTCTTCCTGTTATTCCTTCCAAAATGAATCACCTCACACTTTTCTGCATTAAACTTCATTTGCCACCTCTCAGCCCAGCGGTGCAGCTTATCTATGTCCCTCTGTAACTTTTAACATCTTTCCGCACTGTCCACAACTCCACCAACTTTAGTGTCATCTACAAATTTACTCACCCATCCTTCTACGCCCTCCTCCAGGTCATTTATAAAAATGACAAACAGCAGTGGCCCCAAAACAGATCCTTGTGGACTCCAGTCTGAACATTTCCCATCAACCACCACCCTTTGTCTTCTTCCAGCTAGCTAATTTCTGATCCAAACTGCTAAATCACCCTGAATCCCATGCCTCCGTATTTTCTGCAGTAGCCTACCGTCGGGAACCTTATCAAAGGCTTTACTGAAATCCATACACACCACATCAACTGCTTTAACCTCATCCACCTGTTTGGTCACGTTCTCAAATAACTCAATAAGGTTTGTGAGGCACGACCTACCCTTCACAAAACCATGTTGACTATCTCTAATCAAATTATTCCTTTCCAGATGATTATACATCCTATCTCTTATAAACCTTTCCAAGATTTTGCCCACAACAGAAGTAAGGCACACTGGTCTATAGTTACTTCCCTTCTCTACTTGTCTCTACTTCCTTCTTGAACAAGGGGACAACATTTGCTATCCTCCAGTCTTCTGGCACTATTCCTGTAGACAAAGATGACTTAAAGATCAAAGCCAAAGGCTCAGCAATCTCCTCCCTAGCTTCCCATAGAATCCTAGGATAAATCCCATCCAGCCCAGGGGACTTATCTATTTTCACATTTTCCAGAATTGTTAACACCTCCTCATTAAGAACCTCAAGCCCTTCTAGCCTAGTAGCCTGAATCTCAGTATTCTCCTCGACAACATTGTCTTTTTCCTGTGTGAATACTGACGAAAAATATTCATTTAGCACCTCTCCTATCTCCTCGGACTCCACGCACAACTTCCCGCTACTGTCCTTGACTGGCCCTACTCTTACCCTAGTCATTCTTTTATTCCTGACATATCTATAGAAAGCTTTAGGGTTATCCTTGATCCTACCTGCCAAAGACTTCTCATGTCCCCGCCTGGCTCTTCTTGGCTCTCTCTTTAGGTCCTTCCTAGCTAAATTGTAACTCTCGAGCACCCTAACTGAAGCTTCATGTCTCATCTTTACATAAGTCTCCTTCTTCCTCTTGACAAGTGTTTCGACTGCTTTAGTGAACCACGGTTCCCTTGCTCGACCACTTCCTCCCTGCCTGACAGGTACATACCTATCAAAGACACGCAGTAGCTGTTCCTTGAACAAGCTCCACATTTCCATTGTGCCCATCCCCTGCAGTTTTCCGCTCCATCCAATGCATCCTAGGTCTTGCCTCATCGCATCATAATTGCCTTTCCCGCAGATATAACTCTTGCCCTGCGGTATATACCTATCCCTTTCCATCACTAAAGTAAACGTAATTGAATTGTGGTCACTATCACCAAAGTGCTCACCTACCACCAAATCTAACACCTGGCCTGGTTCATTACCCAGTAACAAATCCAATATGACCTCGCCTCTCATTGGCCTATCTACATACTGTGTCAGGAAACCCTCCTGCACACATTGGACAAAAACGGACCCATCTAAAGTACTCGAACTATAGCGTTTCCAGTCAATATTTGGGAAAGTTAAAGTCCCCCATAACAACTACCCTGTTGCTTTCGCTCCTATCCAGAAGCATCTTTGCAATCCTTTCCTCTACATCTCTGGAACTTTTCGGCGGCCTATAGAAAACCCCTAACAGGGTGACCTCTCGTTTCCTGTTTCTAACCTCAGCCCATACTACCTCAATGGACGAGTCCTCATCAAACGTCGTTTCTGCCACCGTAATACTGTCCTTGACTAACAATGCCACCCCTCCCCCTCTTTTACCACCTTCCCTGAGCTTACTGAAATATCTAAACCCTGGCACCTGCAACAACCATTCCTGTCCCTGCTCTATCCATGTCTCCGAAATGGCCACAACATCGAAGTTCCATGTACCAACCCAGGCCGCAAGTTCACCCACCTTATTTTGGATGCTCCTGGCATTGAAGAAGACACACTTTAAACCATCTTCCTGCCTGCCGGTACACTCTTGCAACTTTGAAACATTACTCATAACCTCACTACTCTCAACCCCCTGAAGCATCTATCTATGCCCACCTCTGCCTCCCAAATGATCCGAAGTTCATCCAGCTCCAGCTCCAGTTCCCTAATGCGGTTCCTGAGGAGCTGGAGATGGGTGCACTTCCCACAGATGAAATCAGCAGGGACACTGACAGCGTCCCTCACCTCAAACATTCTGCAGGAGGAACATTGCACTACCTTCCCTGCCATCCCCTCTAGATAAAAAAAGAAAAAGAAAGAAAGAGCTTACCTGTTATTCACTCCCCTTCTCAGCAAGCACTCACTCAGCAACCTCTGCACCCCGCACGATAATACCTGAGGGAAAATAAAAGAAAAACTACTTACCAGTCACCAGCCAATCCCTTACCTGCAGGCTGTGACGTACAAGATCTGGATCTTCTGAGCCTCTGGAACAGGGGTCAGCGCCGCTTTGATATATGCTTCAAAACAGTGCTGGAAGTCCTTTCTGGCATCGTTTGAGTGTGGGTCCAGCTGCAGGCGATCTGGTTTAATCCGGAGGTCCATTTTCTGAATCTGATACTAATAAATTGAGGCACGATCAATTGACTAGAGACGAAGTTGAATCCAAACCGAGGCTTTATTAGTATCAGATGTGTGGCCTCCCACAGCAGCTGACAAAATGGCTGCGAGCTGGAGGACATGCATATTTTTACCCCGCCTCCTGGGCGGAGCTAGCATGCAGGGGCCACAGGCGAACCTGTAGTGCAGGTTCTACCGTACAACCTCTAATATCAGAACACAGTGGTTTACCACAAGACTATTCAAATTTTTTTTCCAATTAAGGGGTAATTTAGTGTGGCCAATCCACCTACCCTGTACATCTTTCGGTTGTGGGGGTGAGACCCACGCAGACGCAGGAAGAATGTACAAGCTCCACACTGACAGTGACCCGGGGCCGGGATCGTACCCTGATCCTCAGCGCTGTGAAGCAGCGGTGTTAACCACTGCGCCACTGTACCGCCCGTGGGGAGTGTACCATTAACAATGACTATTTAAAACTGTATTTAAGTTAGATGAGTCAGCCCATGTGATGTGAGTCTGTGCACCGCATCAACAGGAATACCAGTCGCATAGCAGATAGCTCTTGCCGACAATTAAGGCAATGACTTGCTCCAATTTGTATCAGAGCTGTAACATACATTTCACCTGAACTCAATAAAGAAAGGAAAAGTAGTGAGCTTGAATGTGAACAATGTTAAGGTGCCTGATTCTTGCCCTGTACCAGAGGCACAATAGGTAATTTTGACTTTGCCTGGTTCTGGAGAGGCCGGCCCGGCAATTGGTGAGCCCCGATCACGGGCCCGACACCATCGGAGGGCCTCCCCAGGAACGGAGCCCCACTCCCCCCCCCCCCCCCCCCCCCGCCCCCCACAGGCCACCCCCCAAGCCTTTGCGACGAGTACACGGCGGCAGCGACCAGGTGTGGACGGCGCCAGCGGGACTAGGCCGTTTACACGCGGCCGCTCGGCCCATCCGGACCGGAGAATCGGCGGCCGGCAGCGGATAGCGACCGGTGCAGCGCCAAACGCACCGGCGCCGACTCTCCGCACCTCGGAGAACCCCGCCTGGGGAGAATGTGCAAACTCCACACAGACAGTGACCTGGGGCCAGGATCAAACCCGAGTCCTCAATGCCATAGGCAACAGCATTAACCATTGCGCCACCGTGCCACCCTACCATGGCAAGTTAAATATTTGATTGTGATGATATATACCTTTTTGTTTTTAATTTTACAGCGTTCAAAGCCTGAATGATGTGTACCTAAATCTATCAAAGTCACAGCGTGGAGAGGTCTACAAATTCAGCAAAAACTTCTTGTCCTTTAAACTTAGTTCAGCAGGTAATGTACAAAGAATTTTGATAGTAGTAGTGTTTTCTATTTAACCAACCAATAATGCATGTAATTGAATAAACAGCAGTATTTTGGCATAGATATTGTGATATCTGATGTGAATGATATCTGTTATTGTTAAAGGGAAGTAAAAACATGGGAAAATGACTTTTAATCTAAGATTGTCTCTGTAATGGTAGTAAAATCAATTTACTTTTAGTTTTTCCTATCTTTGAAGAAAATTCCTGTATTTCTTTCAATGTTTGAGCACATGTCTGCAGGAGGCATGTCAGATCTACTGCTCACAAGGTGGTCTAAATATGGTGCATCTCTTATTGCCCTGCCTTGAGTGCTGAGCTGTTCTGTCCTGATGAAGTCTGGCCATTGTCATTCAAGACTATGGAGGAGGCTGTCATAACATACACCAGTATATCATGGTGCAGATACACACACACTGATGGACATACAGCGGAACCAATCAACACACACAACACCGCAGCCAGTCACCAGTTAGAGCACACGCACTATAAAGACAGGGGGCATCAGAGTTCCCGCTCATTCGAGCTGCAGCCTCCTAGGAGGGCAGAGCTTACAGCCTGCAGCACAGATATTCACTATGTGCTGAGCGCATAGACTGGTTAGGACAAGGCATAGGTCTTTAGTTCAATCTAATATCGTGTGAACCCACAGTGAAAGTATGTTCAACAGTTTCTGACTTAATAAAATAGTGTTGCACTATTTTAAGTGTTGGTGGCCTGTATGTGTTCCACGGATTCAGAGCACCCAACACATCATGATACCAGGAGTTGAGGGATATTAGAACTACTTAGACCTACCTGCAAGTGGTCTGCCTTCCACCAGCATACAGTCATCCTGCAAAATGGACATCGTCTGCCCGCCGCTGCTGCTCCGCATCAGCGGTAACCTAGGGGCCAACTGGAAGATATTCAAACAACGGTTCCAGCTCTACCTTGAAGCCACAGACCAGGAGGATGCCTCGGACAGCAAGAAGATCGCTCTCTTCCTATCCACGGCCAGGGACCATGCCATCCACATTTTCAGTTCTCTCACCTTTGCGGATGATGAAGATAAAACAAAGTTCAAGACGGTCCTCCTCAAGTTTGACACTCACTGCAGCACAGAGGTGAATGAAAGTTTTGAGCGCTATGTATTCCAACAGCATTTGCAGGGTAAGGATGAACCTTTCCAGTCCTTTCTCACCCATCTCCGCATTCTTGCGCAGTCCTGTAATTACGGGCCCACCTCCGACTCCATGATGCGCGACCAGATCGTTTTCGGTGTTCAACCGGACCCCCTACGCCAGCAGCTCCTCAAGGTAAAGCAGCTCACCCTAGCAACTGCCATCGAGACCTGCGTGCTACATGAACACGCCACTAGTCGGTATTCCTACATCCAAGCGGTTGAAACGGCGTGGCAAGGTCCCCACGAGGCGGAACGGATCCAAGCAATCGAGCAACTCCAGGGCCTCAGCCTGGATGAGAGCGGCCATTTTGCGCGCTTTTCGTGGACCCCCGCGCTTGTGCGCACCAAACGAGGGGACGGCGACGTTGACGAACGTATTGCGCAGGCGCGCACCACGTACGATCGCACCGTGCATGCGCGGTGGCGCAGCGAACGTACTGACACTACGACGTGCGGCAACTGTGGCTCCGCCCATTTAAAGCGGCAATGCCCTGCCAAATCCCGACAATGCCTGATATGTGGCAAACTTGGCCACTAGGGGCATGAACCAGATTAGCAGATTTAAATCAACTTTGTCAGTTTAATGCCAGATTCTCCCGACTCCCGGGATTGTTCTCCACCTGCATACCAGGTGCAGCTGAGGCTTACAGGAATCAAAACTGGTCTCCACTACCAGAAGCCGGACGTTGTGACCATGCCGGGGGGCTTGGAGGGCATTGGCGCCCCGGAGTGGTCAGGGACATGGCAGGTAAATGCCACTTGGTATGGACATGAAGGCAGGGTGATTGAAGGGGGGTTGCATTTGGCGTCCGTGTAGCGGGGTGTGATTCACCTGGGGGGGGGGGTTGCAGGTAGTGTCAACGGGGGGCGGGGGGGGGGGGTCCTGATCCCAACTAGATGGGGTGGGGCTTGGAGGGGGACCCTTTTGGTGAGCCATAACGTCAGCTAGCCTTGGAGGAGGGGGGAAAGGGGGCTGGTGCCAGTGAGGGAGGGGGGGGGGGGGAACTGAAGGCCAGATGCTTGCGATGTTGGAGGTAGAGGGGGCCCTGGACTCTCACTGTGAGATCAGAGGGCACCCCGATCTCTGTGAGGCTGGGCTTGCTGATGCCTTCGGGTCCCACACATCTCTTTTCTGGTGAGTTTCACCCTGGCCCCCCAAAAATTACAATGTTCGAGAATTGTGATGGAAATTGTGCTGGTACAGCTGCCCGAAATGACACTAAGCCGGGATCCTCCCTTGCGAGTCCGTCTCTCTACTGCTGCTAGCCAGGACGGAGAATTTAGTGCTCAGCCAAATCTCCCATTCACTGCAGCAGCACCGGAGAATCCCGGTGCCGTAAACGAACGGAGAATCCCACCCTACTCAATTTTTGGGAGAATTCCGCCCTCATACATTTTGTAGCCTAAGCAAATTATTCTGTTCTCTGTTGAATCTCATTTATTTATCCATTATGGATGATAAGGGAATAGTGTAGATGGGCTTTAGAGTGGTTTCACAGGTCGGCGCAACATCGAGGGCTGAAGGGCCTGTACTGTGCTGTAATGCTCTATGTTCTATGTTCTATGTTCTATGCTGCTTTATGCAGAGCAGCTCAGCCTGCCAACACATATCGCTTCAGCCAGCCTCGCAGGAATGTCCGGGCCATTCAACCCACGGTCACCGAGTCCGATGCGGACCTGCTACCCGATATTGACACCGAGGACCCGAAGGCACCTTTTCGAGTCGGTTTCGTTACAAAAAACAGGGTGTCCCCGAAGCAAAGAATCCAGCCTCTATCGGTATACAGCATCGATCCAGACGATGAGTGGTGTGCCACCCTGACGGTCAACCGGTCCTAAATACGATTCCGCCTGGACACTGGTGCCTCCGCCAATCTCATTGCGCGGTCTGACCTCCAAAGCCTTTGTGTCAAACCAGCCATCCTCCCATCAGCCTGCCAGCTATTAGATCATAATGGCAATGCCATTGCTGCCAGCGGCTCATGCCAACTTGAAATGACGCACAGGTCACGCAAAGCCATCCTTCCCTTTGAAATCGTGGGCTCCTCGAAAGCCTCCCTGCTTGGCGCGCAGGCATGCAAGCGGTTGAACCTAGTTCATAGAGTTCACCCTCTCTCTCCTGCTGACACGTCTGCCTTTCAGGACACCGACTTCAGGGCGAAGCTCAATGCCATTATCAACCAGTACCACAACGTCTTCGAGGGCATGAGCACGCTCCCATACACCTACAAGATCTTATTAAAACAGAATGCCACATCTGTGGTGCACGCACCTCGCAGGGTCCCAGCACCCCTTAAGGACCGCCTCAAGCAGCAGCTGCAGGACCTCCAGAACCAAGGAGTGATTTCCAAAGTCACGGAACCGACCGACTGGGTCAGTTCCATGGTATGTGTAAAAAAGCCTTCCGGCGAATTGAGAATTTGCATTGATCCCAAGGATCTAAATCGCAATATTATGAGAGAGCACTATCCAATTCCCAAGCGCGAAGAGCTCACATGTGAGATGGCTCGCGCCAAGCTCTTCACCAAACTCGACGCCTCAAAAGGATTCTGGCAAATCCAGCTCGACAAATCCAGCAGGAAACTTTGCACATTTAATACCCTCTTTGGCAGATATTGTTACAACAGGATGCTGTTTGGGATCATATCTGCTTCAGAAGTGTTCCATAGGATTGTGGAACAAATGATGGAAGGCATTGAAGGTGTTCGCGTCTATGTCGCCAACATAAGCATTTGGTCCACCACCCCGCAGGAGCATGTTAGTCGCCTCCAGCGCGTATTCAAACGTATACATGAGCATGGCCTCCGCCTCAACAGGGCCAAATGCTCTTTTGGTCAGACGGGACTCAAGTTCCTTGGGGACCACATCTCCCAATTAGGTGTGCAGCCGGATGCGGACAAGGTAGCTGCCTTCACAGCTATGAAAACACCAGAGGACAAGAAGGCTGTCCTCCGATTTCTGGGCTTGGTCAATTTTTTAGGGAAATTCATCCCTAACCTCGCCTCTCATACCACGGCTCTCAGGAATCTGGTCAGGAAGACGACAGACTTCCAATGGCTCCCTGCCCACAAGCGCGAATGGAGAGAACTCAAAACAAAACTGACCACGGCCCCGGTCTTAGCTTTCTTTGATCCAGCAAAGGAGACCAAAATTTCGACCGATGCCAGCCAATCCGGCATTGGGGCAGTGCTCCTTCAATGTAATGAGGCCTCATCATGGGGCCGTTGCATATGCGTCACGCGCCATGACCCCCATGGAGCAGCGCTACACGCGGATAGAAAAGGAGTGCCTGGGCCTTCTGACCGGTGTGGTTAAGTTTCATGATTATGTCTGCGGACTTCCTCAATTCATCGTCGAGACCGACCATCGCCCGCTGGTCAATATAATACAGAAAGACTTGAACGACATGACGCCTCGCCTCCAGCGAATTCTTCTCAAGCTCCGGCGATATGACGTCCAGTTGGTATACACCCCAGGCAAAGACCTCATCATTGCTGACGTTCTCTCCAGGGCAGTCAACACTCCATGTAACCTAGCGGGATTTGTCTGCCAGGTTGACGCCCGTGTGGCATTCTCGGCCTCCAATCTATCTGCCACGGATGAATGCCTTGTCCAAATTCGCCGTGAAATGGCGGCTGACCCTTTGCTACAGCGCGTCATGCACCACCTAACAGACGGGTGGCTCAAGGGCCAATGCCCTCAGTTCTACAATGTCAGAGATGATCTGGCGGGTAGACGGGTTTCTTCTAAAACTGGACCGCATTGTCATCCCGCATAGCATGCGCCAGCTTGTCCTGGAACAACTACATGAGGGCCATCTTGGCGTGGAAAAGTGCCGCCGACGGGCCCGAGAGGCAGTGTACTGGCCCGGCATTAATGAGGACATAGCCAACACAGTGCTCAACTGCCCCACTTGTTAGCGCTTCCAGCCGACCCAACCACGTGAGACCCTGCAGCCCCATGAGTTGGTCACGTCACCGTGGACCAAGGTGGGCATCGACCTGTTCCACGCGCTGGGTAGAAACTATGTCCTGATCGTGGACTACTTTTCGAATTACCCGGAGGTGATACGGTTGCACGACATCACGTCTTCTGCAGTCATTCGTGCCTGTAAAGAAACCTTTGCTCGACACGGCATCCTGCTCACGGTTATGTCGGACAATGGCCCCTGCTTCGCCAGCCAGGAATGGTCCAACTTTGCCAGGCGGTACAATTTTGCCCATGTGACATCCAGTCCTCTGTACCCCCAATCCAACAGCAAACTGGAGAATGGAGTACATATAGTCAAACGGCTCCTCTGCAAGGCTGCCGATGCTGGGTCCAATTTCTATCTCGCCTTGCTGGCCTATCGCTCCGCCCCACTGTCCACTGGCCTGTCACCAGCCCAGTTGCTCATGGGTCGCACCCTGAGGACGACGGTGCCGTCCATTCATGTCCCAGACCTCGACCACGTTCCGGTCCTTCGCCGGATGCCGCTGTCATGTGCACAGCACAAGGCGGCTCATGACTCCCATGCAGCTGATCTTCCTGCTCTGGCTCCAGATGACAATGTCCGCATCCATCTTCCGGATGGTGGCTGGTCTGCAACCGCTGTTGTCCTTCGGCAGGTGGCGTCCCGCTCGTTCCTGGTTCGTCTACTGGATGGCTCCATTCTGTGCCGCAATCGACGCGCCCTTTGTCTCGTTCCATGCTCGCTACGTGATCCTCCACTGTCGCCTTGCCCTCCTGCTGACCCTGCCACGGACTATGCAGAAATCCCTGTCACTCTGCATCCCCCTGACTCTGACGCAGTCCAGCCCGCTCCTGAACAGGCGGCTCTCGACCCACCCTTGAGGCGGTCAACCAGAATTTGTCGCCCACCTCAGAGACTTAATTTATGAACTTTGCGGACTTATAGACTTTCTGAATTGTTTTGTTGCTTTGTTTGATCGTTTCTCTGGTTTGTATATAGTGTTCATCTCGTTATTCTTGTTGCATACTGCTTCTCTGCAGCAGGCATCTTCCCATGTAAATAGCTTAGTTCTCATGTACGTAGTCCTGTAAATATGTCTTCGCACGCCACACATAGTTAGGAACATTCTCACCACACATTATTTATTGCCACACATATACATTCTTTTATAAAAGGGGGATGTCATAATATGCACCAGTATATCATGGTGCAGATACACACACGCTGATGGACATACAGCGGGACCAATCAACACACACAACACCGCAGCCAATCACCAGTTAGAGCACACGCACTATAAAGACAGGGGGCATCAGAGTTCCCGCTCATTCGAGCTGCAGCCTCCTAGGAGGACAGAGCTTACAGCCTGCAGCACAGACATTCACCATGTGCTGAGTGCATTGACTGGTTAGGACAAGGCATAGGTCTTTAGTTCAATCTAATATCGTGTTAACTACAGTGAAAGTATGTTCAACAGTTTCTGACTTAAAATAGTGCAACACTATTTTATTAAGTGTTGGTGGCCTGTATGTGTTCCACGGATCCAGAGCACCCAACACATCAGAGGCCAATATCCATTCAGCAAAATGGATATTACCTCAAATTAACCACAATTGCAGGTGTCAGTAGAACAATTGCCTGTGACACATGCTAAAATCTGTCTTAAACAGTTTGTACCCTTCTTATCCTGCCAGCTACCCCCATGTTTGTAAGTTAGGAGAAACTAAAATCATTTTCCATAATCTCTGTTAAAGAAGTCAAAAGAAGAATATTTATGTGCAAAATGAATGTCTGAAGTATTTACCTGCTTATCACAATAGTGATTACTTCCGGGAATCTTTTGGGTATGCATTGAAGTCAGATGAGGGGAAAACATTTGCACGTTTATACTAATGCCCATCTCAAACTGGACTATTTCTTTTTATTTCCTTTTTAAATGAAATGCAATAAGTACAATAGAAGCTAAGAGTAATATTGTGGAACCATTTTGGTGCCTGATAGTTGGGCTTGCATGTTGCTCATGGTCTAACTAGACTGCATAGACTTAACAAAATGGGTCAAAATCACATGAAAATAACTTATTTAATACAATTGCTATAAAATAATTAAAAGTTCCACACCAAAGTCAGAGGGTTTAGTGGACACAAGAGAAGAATATCAGAAATGAAAACAGTTTTCATCAATGCAAAACAAGCAGTTTTTGGAAAAGAATGGAATGAAGTCACAAACCCAATGAACATAGCATGACGCGCATCATCTTCATTAACTCCCCATACTTTACATGCCTCAATGGGGCATAAAATCATCTTATATTTCCTACTAAATGGATTGAAAGAATATGTTGCAGGATGAGAGCTTGAGCAGTACAAGTGAAATGGTCTATTTATCCTTGAAAATGTAACAGGGATTCTAAATAGCACCCTGATTTGCACAGTAAAGAGGCCAACTGCTTGAAATAGATGGCTGCCTAGGGAAAAATGGCAGAGCTTGAGTGTTGGTGTTACTGTCTACCTAACCCCATGGGCATTTTTGCACCTGTAAACCATTGATTTGGCAAGCTTGACATTAGTCACAAAGAGTGCAAAGCCTAATCACTGGAAAACTGACTGACTGAGTGCATATTGCAGGTGACAGTTTGAAACAAATGTATAAAGACACTTAAGAACGTTTGCAATATTTGGTTTGGAATGCAGAAACATCTAAGTACAGAGCCATTTACAGTAAGACTGAAATGCAATGGGAAGGGAATTTTAATTGGGAATGGGTGAGGTCCAATCTATTTTAACTTATTTAGCTGCCGCCACCCAAATGGTAGAAGGAGGCAACTGGTTAACATTGTCCAGCCGAGAGAGAACTATCCTTCTTTTCTGCATGTTACATGTTGGGGAATGTAGTACATCTGGGACTCAGAAACAGTACCCTCGGTGTGATGAAAAGAAACACATGACCTGAGATTAGGATTAGCTGCGGACTGTACAGAGACCTGCGCAGAAGCAAGCATGACGTTAGCTCATAATTTTGGCTATACCCTATATATAATATATATGTAGAACGTTGTAGAAAGTTGTGTGTTATCAATAAACAGTTAATGTTCATACAATCATTTGAGACTCTCAATCTCTTTGTGAGTCCTGCTGAACATACAAAATGGTGGCGGCGAATGGAAAATGCTGAACCTCCGAGAAGGTGGAGCAGAAATTAAAAAGCTGGAAAATTAAAGGAGAAGCATCCTGACCTGACTGAAAGCATCTGAAGTTAAGTCGCAGAGGGAGATCACCTGATAGAAGCTGTATTTCAGTACTGGAAGCAGTAAGGCAGAAGAAAAGATTCCACTGTGCAGTAGAGGACTCGGAAAGCAATTGTGATGGGCCATTGTGAATTCCCTCAGAGAGCGGAGTAAAAAGATGTGGCGGGATGAGCAAAAAAAATTAAGTTCTAAACCAAGCCTAGTTTAGAAAGCTACAGTGTTGCACAAAAAGTCAGGGCAGCCTGTTTCTGAAAGAACTGTGGCCAGCCTTGGTTCCGAATTGGCACCATACCACGTGGCGGCTGAGCATGCTATAAGAAAAAAAGTGGGAAAAAACGTAAAGTTCAAACACCAGCCAATGCCGATAATCTGGAGCAAAACACCCCAAAATCCGCTGATATCGCAAGAAGGCCCAATGAGTAAATCACTGCCGAAAATTAAATACAAAGTAGTTGGGCTTGCCATCACCACTGGAGCCTGCCAAAATGCAACAAGTATGGGAAGACTCTTTGGGGGTGAAAAATGGTTGCTGCGGAGCCATCTTTAAAACCTGCACAGCATTTAAAGCTGTACTCAAGTTTAACTTTAAAGTGCCATGGCCAACAAATCAACATTACCAGACTAAGTTGGAGTGATCCAAGGGCCAGACAAAAACACAAAATTTGGGGCTTTGACTGACATGGACAAAAGAGCTTAATACCAGAGGTGAGGTGAGAGTGACTGCCTTTGACATCAAGGCAACGTTTGACCAAGTTTGTCTGTCGTATGTGTGTGTGTATAGAGAGTGAGTTTAAGTTGGGAGGGATTAGGAATTAGATAATAGTTGACATGTTGAATCTGATGCATATTTAATTATAGTCGTTGTTCTGAATAAGCTTAACTGTGTTTAAATTTACAAGCCTGGTGACTGTAGTTATTGGGTAGCTAAGGGCCAACCAGGTGTTTTTGAGGAATTATTTATTAATTTCAATTTTGTGTTGTGACTCAGGATAAAGTGAGACTGGAATTGACCACACACTAGCCCAGCGGGTCCATGTAGTGTCCAAATACTCATGGTGCTGTTAGGGAGGGAGGACCAGGATTTTGACTAAGGAGCAAAATATGGTTCCAATTCAGGACGGTGAGAGCCTTGAAGGAGATTTGTAGGTGGTGGTATTTCCATGTGTCTGCTGCCCAATGAACTTGTAGTTAGTAGAGATTGCAATGTTTAAAATGTGCTATGCAGCTTTTCCACAATCACAGTGCATCTTGTGTTTAGTATACACTGCTATCATGGTGCACTGGTTGTGGGGGGAGAGAATGTTTAAATGGTAGATGGGATGCCAATCAAATAGGTTTCTATGTCCTGGATGGGAGTAAGCTTTTTGACTGTTGTTGGATCTGCACTTATCCAGGCAAATGGAGAGAATTGTATAACGTTCCTGACTTGAGCCTTACAGATGGTGGACAGAGTTTGAGGGTTAGGAGATGAATTGGAGCCACAGACGTTTCAGCCTCTCAAAAAATATGGCGGTGATTCTTCGAGCCCCGCGCCGGGCCAGAGAATTGCCGCAACCGCGCCACGACGTCCCGATGCCGGCGTGCGATTCTCCGGGGTGCGGCTCCGATGGGGTCTGGCCCACGATCAGGGCCCACCGATCGGCAGGCCGGTCTCTTTCCCCCCCCCGGGCCTACTTTCTGGCGCGGCCGGCCCCTGAACACCGACGCCATCTTAAGTCGGGGCCAGTGTGCTAAAGAAGTCCCCCGCACGTGTGCAAGATGGGGCGGCCCAACTGCGCATTCGTGGTTGGCCCGGCACCCATTTGGTACCACGAAAGGAGGCTGGAGCGGCGTGAACCGCTCCAGCGCCGTGCTGGGGCCAGAATCGTACATAACCGGGCCCGGTTCGTGCCGTTGTGAAACGCAACAGTGTTCACGACGGCGCAAACTCTTGGGCCCAATATTGGAGAATCGCCCCCTATATAGTTGGGCCTGTTACGATTCTGGTTAATGATGATCCCCAGGATTTTTCTGGTGGCAGTAATACCATTGAATGGTCATGGGAGATGATTAAATTCTCCCTTGTTGGAGATTGTTATTGCCTGTCACTTATGTGATGTGAATGTTACTTGTCAGTTATCAGCTCAAACGTGAATTTTGTCCATAACTTTCCTGCAAGTAGGCACAGACCGCGTTAATACCTGCACAGTTGCAAGTGGTGTTGAACACTGTGGAATCATCAGCTAAATTCTGACCTTATGTTGAGTGCGGCAGCCATGGTAGATCCCCAAACAAAATTGATTTAACCGGGATTCTTAGCCTCCATCAAAGGCGTTGGTGTTAAATTCCCTCTCTAGCATAATGGAATAAAGTAATTGACCCATTGACCCCCATGGAATGAATTGAAACACATTGGCCAGAATTCTCTGGCTGTTCACTGGCGGTGGCATTCCAGGCGGCAGTGCACTCCTACCCGCAGGTTTCCCGGCGGTGTGGGGTGGCTTCAATGGGAATTTCCATTAACAGCAGCGGAAGGGAATCCCATCACCAGCGAACGGCATGCCATGTCACACCACCGAGAAACACATGGCTGGGAGACCGGAGAATCCTGACCAATGCTGTGAAATGGAATCTGTGATATTGAGAGAACTATTATAATCTCAGAGAATTACAGAATCCTCCATTATCATTGTATAATTGTATAAGGAATTTACTACACATGTAGATTTGGCTAAATAACAAAGTTGAAATTTGCTTTACAGGTTCCCTGGGTATTCCATGCGCATCTAACACAAATGGTACCCGTGACTGGTTACTGAAGAACTTTCATAAATTCATGACAGAGGTTTCCTACCCAGATTTACTACTTCTGAACAAGAACTTCTCTGCAGTAAGATGTTTACATTTACCCATATATTGTATGGTTTCAAAACAGATATTGGATACTAATTTTAAATTCTCTGTGCTTTAACACATAGTGCTTTAATGGTTTTAAAATAACTGCATTTGTTTTCAATAGTTTGAAATACTGGACCTTCTGAGTGCACTGCAACTCTCTGGACTGACTCTAAAGTCATTGAATAACACATCTCACATCAGTATGATCATCGACGCCCTTGGAAATAGAACCTACAAGGACTTGATTGTCTACATTACCCAATTTGTTAACGAGACACAAGTGGTAAGATTTTCCTTCGATAATAATAATCTTTATCATTGGCACAAGTAGGCTTACATTAACACTGCAATGATGTTACTATGAAAATCCCCTAGTCGCCACACTCCGGCGCCTGTTTGGGTACACGGAGGGAGAATTCAGAATGTCCAATTCACTGAACAAGCACGTCTTTCGGGACTTGTGGGAGGAAACCGGAGTATCCGGAGGAAACCCACGCAGACAGGTGGAAAACGTGCAGACTCCACACAGACAAGTGACCCAAGCGGGTATCGAACCTGGGATCCTGGCGCTGTGAAGCAACAGTGCTAACCGAGATGTGTTTAGCTTAACTTTCAAATTGGTTTGATTACATGTAGCATTGTTCGATTTAAATTGTTAGATTTCATCAGCAGTAAGAATTTGAATGGGAAGGGAAGAGTGTCGCTACTTTTCTGATCTGCATGTAAAGAAAATTAGAAATTTGTGTTGCTTTATTTTCAGGAAGTTACCAAAATAATAGGGAAGAGATGTTTTGTAGCTCTGGCACTTCATTGAAGCAAAAGAACCATTCTTAACCAGAAGTTGATACCTTAGGCATTCCCCTGAATTATGTTACATCACAGCTTGTGGACTGAAGTGCTGAAACACTTTACTGACATCAGTACTGATGTGTTAAGTGAGTTGGTTCAACGTTGACTGCAACTGGATGCAGTGAAACTAGAAACAGGCTTCCGACACAGGAGATGGTCCAACACTGTTTTATTGAACTTGCTGATTGTTGTACATAATCTGCTGTGAGTTAACACGCTATCAATCTAACTGATAACCTCCTACTGACTTGACCAGACTAGCTCTCTACCACATGGAGGTGGTGCTCAGTGGCTTGTGCACTCTAACTATCTCAGTAGCTGTGTCCTGTGAGAGAGAGCGAGTCTTAATGCCCTATGGGCTTTATAGTGGTGGTGTCCTGTCTGGTGATTGGTTGTTCTGTGTTGTGTGTGTTCATTGGTTATCCTGTGTGTCAATCACTGCCTGTCTGCATCTCATTATATACATGAGTGGATATTATGACATCTCCCCTTTTTAAAATGAATTTTGGAACGTGGCGGTATATACATGCATGACTATGTACAAGTGGTGAATGAATGAACATATGTACATGGGAAGGTGTCTATCGTGCAGGTACAGAGCAAACTGAACTAAATTTACAAGGTTTAAGTCTATTGATTCAGTCTTTGTAGCGGGCGACAAAGTTTTGTCGATCGCCTCAGAGGTGGAGGGGGGGAAGCACCTGGACAGGCGGGATCGCTGCCAGATCAGTGGTCACGTGAGGCGAGATGTCCTGAGGCGGCATGATGACATGCGGAGAAGTGCGGTCAGGTGGTGGGCAGGAAACTTTGCGCAGCGCCCTCCTGTTGCGCCGTAGAATGGAGCCATCAGCCATTTGAACAACGAAGGACCTGGGGGCGGCCTGTCTGACGACAACAGCTGGGGCTCACCAGCCTCCCTCAATCAACTGGACGCGAACAACATCTTCTGGAGCCAGCGCAGGCAGATCAGTGGCATGAGCATCATACGTGATCTTCTGCTGGTCCCTGGATCGCTGCACTTTCTGCAGCACAGTGAGGTGGTCAAGGTCTGGAACATGGGATGGCTGGAACATTCGTCCTCAGGTTGCGGTTCATGAGCAGCTGCGCCGGAGACAAACCAGTCGACAGAGGGGTTGCCCTGTATGCCAACAGCACGAGGTTGAAATCCAAGGCTGAGTCTGCAGCCTTGCACAGCAACCGCTTGACAATATGGACCCCCTTTTCGGCCTTCCCATTTGATTGCAGGTAATGGGGACTGGATGTGATATGCCTGAAGTGGTAGGATCGTGCAAAATCGGACCACACTACGCTGGAGAAACATGGACCGTTGTCACTCATTACTGTGAGTGGTATCCCGTGCCTGGCAAACGTCTCTTTGCAGGCTTTGATGACTGACTTGGACGTGAGGTCCGACAGTTTCACCACTTCCGGGTAGCTGGAGAAGTAGTCGACCAAGAACACGTATTCATGCCCATTTGCGTGAAAGAGGTCTACCCCACCTTGAACCATGGAGAAGTCACAATCTCGTGCTGTTGCAGTGTTTCCTTGGGCTGAGCTGGTTGAAATTTCTGGCATGTTGTGCAGTTGAGGACCGTGTTGGCAATGTCCTGGCTGATGCCAGGCCAGTAAACAGCCTGCCGAGCTCTGCGTCGACATTGCTCGACCCCAAGGTGACCCTCATGGATCTTTCTGAGCACCATGGTTTGCATGCTTTGGGGAATGACGATTCTATCTAGTTGAAGCAGGATCCCCTCAACAACCGTTAACTCGTCTTTAATGTTGAAGAACTGGGGGCACTGCCCCTTTTGCCAGTCATGGGCGAGGTGTTGCATCACACGCTGCAGTAGAGGATCTTTGGCAGTTTCTTCGCGTATTTGGACAACTCGTTCATCAGTGGCTGGGAGGTTGCTGGCACACAACTGCACCTGTGCCTCAATGTGGCGACTGAAGTCGCCCTGTTCACACGGCGTGGTGATGGATCAGGATAGGGCATCCGCGATGATCAGCTCCTTACCCGGTGTGTAGACGAGTTCAAAGTCATATCGGCGGAGACGTAGAAGAATTCGCTGCAGCCGAGGTGTCGTCATTTAAATCCTTCTGGATTATGTGGACTAAAGGCCTGTGGTCTGTTTCTACCATGAACTTTGGCAGACCGTATACGTAGTCATGAAACTTGACTATTCCTGTCCAAGCACTCCTTTTCGATCTGGGCATACCGTTGTTCGGTCGGAGTCATGGCCCTGGATGCATATGCCACTGGAGCCCAGGACGAGGAGTCGTCTCGCTGGAGGAGCACCGCCCCAATGCCGTCCTAGCTTGCGTCGGTGGATATCTTGGTATCCTTGGTTGGGTCAAAGAACGCCAGTACTGGGGCTGTGGTGAGCTTCGCCTTCAGCTCAAGCCACTCCGCTTGATGTGCGGGAAGCCATTGGAACACTGTCGACTTGTTGGGAATGGATTTTCCGAGCAAATTTACCATCCCAAGGAAACGGAGGACCGCCTTTTTGTCCTCTGGTGTCTTCATGGCATTGATGGCCAGCACCTTGTCAGCGCCAGGTTGCACACCCTGCTGTGAAATGTGGTCACCCAGAAACTTGATAGCGGACCGACCAAATGAGCATTTGGCCCTGTTGAGCTGGAGGCCAAGTTCAGGAATCCTCTGGAAAACCTGTTTGAGGCAAGCAATGTGATCCTCCGGCGTCGTGGACCAGATAATCACGTCGCCCACGTAGACTCGCACCCCCTCAATGCCCTCCATCATTTGCTCCATTATGCGATGAAATACTTTGGAAGCTGAGATGATACCAAAAGGCATGCGGCTGTAGCAATACCTGCCGAACGGAGTGTTAAACGTGCACAGCTTCCAACTGGACTCGTCCAGCTGTATCTGCCAGAAACCACGGGAGGCAGTTGGTAAAGAATTTGGCATGAGCCATCTCACAGGTTAATTCTTCCCGCTTCGGGATCGGGTAATGCTCTCGCATGATGTTGCGATTCAGGTCTTTGTGATCGATGCAAATGCGGAGTTCACCAGAGGGTTTCTTGACGCAGACCATGGAGCTGACCCAGTCTGTTTGTTCCGTGACCTTTGAGATGATGCCCTGGTCCTGTAGCTCTCGTAGCTGCGTTTTCAGACGATCCTTGAGGGGAGCCGGCACCCGACGTGGTGCATGGATGACTGGGGTGGCATTCGGCTTGAGCAATATCTTGTAGCGATATGGGAGCGTGCCCATCCCATCAAACAATGTGGTATTGTGTGAGAATGTCATCTATCTCAGCCTGGAGATTCGCATTGGGCGAGGCAGTCGCCGGTTTCGGGGACATGGCATGGACTCGCTGGACCAGATTTAGGAGTTTGTATGCGCGAGCACCGAGCAGGGATGCCTTGTCAGGCCGGACGATCTCGAATCTTAACGTCGCCTTGATTGCCTTGTGAGATGCACCTAGCTGACACGATCCACTGGCAGCTATGGCATTGCCATTGTCGTCAAGGAGCTGGCAGGCTGGTGGAAGAATGCTAGGTTGGTTTCGGATGCTGTCGAGGTCTGACTGCGATATGAGGTTTGCAGACGCGCCAGTGTCCAATTTAAACCAGATGCGAGACTGATTGACCGTGATGACAGCACACCCCTCGTCGTCAGGATCCACACTGAGGATTGAACGGCGGTTTGCAGGCGCGGTGGAGACCAGCTCGCGTGTAGTGATGGTGCCCACCCGATATGGAGACTCGAGGCAGTCAGCATCGGGGTCCGTTGGGCTATCGGGATCAAAATCCTGCATGCCTTGTTGTACGCAGCGGACACGCCTGCGCTGCAGCTGGGATCGCTGGCTGTTGCTCGGTGGAGCGGACCCAGTCATCCACACTGTAGACATCGCCTGCCTTTGGCTGGACATTGCCACTTTAAATGGGCAGAGCCACAATTTGGACAAGTCATGACGCTGACGTCAGCGCGTTCTGTGCGCCAGCGCCAGCGTGCATGCGCAGTGCAGTCGGCCGACGTTCGCACATACGCATTAGGGTCTTCGGCCTCATCATCCACCCGGTCGTGGCGCGCATGCGTAGGGACCCGGTAAAAGCACGCAAAACGGCCACTCTCCTCAATGCTCAGGCCTTACATTTTTGCGATGGCCTGCACCCTTTCTGCCTCATAGGAGGCCAGTTTTGCAGTTTCAGACGCCCTGATGCGGGAGAAACGATTTCTGACATGCTCATGGACAACGCATGTTTCGATGGTGACAGAGAGGGTCAACTGTTTGATTTGAAGGGCTGCTCCCGCAGGGAATCGGACTAGACCCTGAAATCGATCTGATCCCGGATCATGGAATCAGCTGTCGAGTCATAATTACGTGACTGCGCTAGGATGCGGAGATGAGTCAAGAAGGACTGAAAAGGTTCATCCTTACCCTGAAGCCTCTGTTGGAAGATGTACTGTTCAAAGATCTCATTCACCTCAATTTCGCAGTGGCTGTCGAATTTCAGCTGAACTGTCTTGAACTTCGTCTTGTCTTCGCCATCGGCAAACGTGAGCGAGTTGTAGATGTGGATGGCGTGATCCCCCGCAGTCGACAGGAACTGCGTAATCTTTCTGGCATCCGATGCTGCCTCGAGGTCGGAGGCCTCGATATACAGGAGGAACTTCTGTTTGAAGACTTTCCAGTTGGCGCCGAGGTTGCCGGAGTTGCGGAGGAGGCTGGATCTTTTCCATGCCGTTGGATGGCTGCTTGCTGGTCGTTGCAGATTCACTCGAGGTAGGTTCGTTAGAATTAATAGCTCCCTGGTACCATGATGTGTTAAGTGAGTTGGTTCAACGTTGACTGCAACTGGATGCAGTGAAACTAGAAACAGGCTTCTGGCACAGGAGATGGTCCAACACTGTTTTATTGAACTTGCTGATTGCTGTACATAATCTGCTCTGGGTTGACACTCTATTAATCTAAACTGATAAACTCCTACTGGCTAAACCAGACTAGCTCTCTACCACATGGAGATGGTACTCATTGGCTTGTGCACTCCAACTATCTCAGTAGCTGTGTCCTGTGAGAGAGAGAGAGTCTTAATGCCCTGTGGGCTTTATAGTGGTGGTGTCCTGTTTGGTGATTGGTTGTTCTGTGTCATGTGTGTTCATTGGTTATCCTGTGTGTCAATCACTGCCTATCTGCATCTCATTATATACATGAGTGGCTATTATGACGAGTAAGAGCAGTGACAATGGTCCGGATATTCCAATCTGTGTCAGAGAGTACATCCATCGCTGACTGATTAAATTTGTCTGCTGACCATCTACATGTGGTAGTCTGTATTAGGGGTATTACGGTACCTAGGTTGGAGGTACCTGATACTGTAAGATCATTGGTGTTCGAGGTATCTGATACTATAAGATCATTGGTGGAGGCTGCCTGCTGGTTCCACCCAGAAAGGCGGAGTATAAGAGTCTGTGTTTCCCTAGCCGCTGCATTCTGTACCTGTGCTGCTGGGGGAAACATCTAGTTCACTAAAGCCTTCAATTGTCCTACAATCTCGCTTTGGGAGTTATTGATCGTGCATCAATTTATTGAACTGATTTGAAGAATGGAGCTGTGCATCAAGCCAGAGTGTCTACAACTTAGCCCCCATGCGGCAAACTCAGCGGCGACCTTTAAACACTGGCTGGCGTGTTTCAATGGATAGCTACCAGATGACAAATTCCGGGGAAATAGCTAGACAAATTCTACCGTGCATTGCTAGTACTAGGTAGGAACTGTGACTGTCCGCAAGTTTCAGCCAACGACCACACCGAACTTCTAATCCGGGATGCCTTCATTGCAGGTATGCTGTCCTTGCAGATCCGCCAGTAGTTGCTGGAAAAGGAAACGCTGTGTATCAAGGAGGCACGGGCACTCGCAAGCTCCTTAGACGTAGCCTCTCGCAACGCCCGAGCGTACGTCCCCAACCGCGCGGTATCCCCATGGGCAGCGTGGACCCCACCCGCAGCCGATCCCGACGCAACCCCAAACCTCCCACACGTTTGTGCCGCGTGGCTGCCAGGCAACCCCAGGGGGCCCCGATGCTATTTTTGCGGTCAAGCCAAGCAGCCCCAGCAACGCTGCCCGGCCCGTTCCGCAACTTGCAAGGTCTGTGGGAAAAAGGGGCATTTTGTGGCGGTATGCCAGGCCTGGTCGGTCGCCGCTGTCTCCACAGGCGAACCGGGGCCTCTGCCATTCCCCTCCTCGCAGGCCACATGTGGCCCATGGGCGCCGCCATCTTTGGTCCCGTGAGCTACATGCGGACCCTGGGTGCCGCCATCTTGTCCCCCAGAGGCCATGTGCAATTCATGGGCGCCGCCATCTTGCCCACCCACGGCCATGTGCGACCCGTGGGCACCGCCATCTTGGCTGGAGTCTCAAGACCCCGATTCGGATGACCGCACACCGCCCGAGGAGATCCATCAGCTTCTGCCACGACTCGCCTCGGTGACACTGGACCAGTCTCGGCCCCGAACTCTTTCGACCGCTATGACGACAGTACTCCTTAACGGACACACGACATCCTGCCTGATCGATTCCGAGAGCACGGAGAGCTTTATCCACCCCAATAAGGTAAGGCGCTGCTCCCTCACTATATACCCAGTTAGCCAGAAAATCTCCCTGGCCTCCAGGTCTCACTCTGTGGAGATAAAGGGGTACTGCATAGCTAACCTCACAGTCCAGGGAAGAGAGTTTAACAATTTCTGACTCTACGTCCTCCCTCACCTCTGCGCTGCCACTCTCCTGGGATTGGACTGTAAATTCTATGATAATGTAACCTCCAGAGCTTAACTTTTAAATTCGGTGGCCCTATACCCCCTCTCACTGTCTGCAGCCTCGCAAACCTCAAGATTGACCCACCTTCCCTGTTTGCAAACCTCACCCCTGATTGCAAACCTGTCGCCACCAGGAGCAGACAGCACAGTGCCCAGTACCGGTCCTTCATCAGGTTGGAAGTCCAGCGGTTACTGAAGGAAGGTATGATCGAGGCTAACAACAGTCCCTGGAGAGCTCAAGTGGTGGTTGTAAAGACTGGGGAGAAGCACAGGATGGTCATCGATTACAGCCAGACCATCAACAGATATATGCAGCTCGACTCGTACCCTCTCCCCCGTATATCTGATTTGGTCAATCAGATTGCACAAAGCAAGGTTTTACCATGGTGGACCTCAAATCCACCTACCACCAGCTCCCCATTCGCCCGGACGACCGCAAGTACACTGCATTCGAAGCAGATGGGCGGCTCTACCACTTCCGAAGGGTTCCCTTCGGTGTCACAAATGGGGTCTCGGTCTTCCAACGGGAGATGGACTGAATGGTTGGCCGGTATGGTTTGCGGGCCATGTTTCCGTACCTCGACAACGTCACCATCTGCGGCCACGACCAACAGGACCACGACACCATCCTCCGCAAATTCCTCCATACCGCCAGTCTCCTTAACCTGATCTATAACAAGGAGAAATGCGTATTCAGCACCGATTGTCTAGCCATCCTTGGCTACGTAGTGCACGATGGAGTCATAGGCCCTGATCCCAAACGCATGCGCCCCTTCATGGAGTTTCCCCTCCCCCACTGCTCCAAGACTCTGAAACGTTGCCTGGGGTTTTTCTCATATTACGCCCAGTGGGTCCCCAATTATGCGGACAAGGCCCGCCCACTAATCCAATCCACGGCTTTCCCCCTGTCGGCAGAGGACCGCCAGGCCTTCAGTCGCATAAAGGCAGACATCGCAAAGGCCACGATGCACGCAATCGATGAGTCCCTTCCCTTCCAGGTCGAGAGCGACGCATCCGACTTTGCTCTGGCGGCCACCCTCAACCAGGCGGGCAGGCCCGTGGCCGTCTTCTCATGCACCCTCCATGCCTCCGAAATCCGTTAGTCCCCCGTTGAAAAGGAAGCCCAAGCCATAGCAGAAGCTGTGCGGCATTGGAGGCACTACTGTTGATCTCCAAATTTCTTTCTCTGTCAGTCTGGCCTCAATAAAAGTTGAGACGGATTCGCACGTAAACAGAAGTTATTTATTTAGCTTGCAAGCTTGAATCATCTTACAGAAATGTAAGAGACATCCAGCCTCTTTCATTCCAGAAAACGACTGAACTAACAGACAAAGAGATCTCTGCAAAATCAGTTCAAATGGTATCAAGTTTCACATACTCGACGGACATAGGTCAGCCTATGTCCCTCCTGACCTGTTCGATCTATTCTGATTGGCTCACTTCCAATCCCTTTCTCTGGCCCCTATCAATGAAGCATCACCCTCATAGACACACCTCTTCCTGCTTTTTCCATGCGGTCTCAAATTCCTTTGTCCCTAACTGCAAAAATCAAAGTGGCTTATTTCTACATTACATTAACTAGTAACTCTAAAGTAACTATTTTATATCACATTCGTCATTCCCTCCTTTTATCATTCCATGATAACCGAACTATCCAATCTATAGCTACGGTTCCTCATCTAAAAAGATTTGTCGCTGCATTTCCAATTCCTGTCTTAGCCCCCCTTCATCTGCTTCACCCTCATGGATTTTAACAGTTAAATTTTTTTATCGGTGATTGGGGCGGTGATCTGATCCAGTGCACCCCGCATTCTACCCATCACACATTTAAGGATGGCCAGGCCCACAAAGATGCAGCCGATAGCTACCACTAGATACATGGCCATATTTATCAACCAGTCCTTCCATCCTCCAGATCCCCAGTTACCCCAAGAGTCAGGATCCTGCATCCCGTCCAAGTGATCCCGTATGCGATCCATAAATTTAGTGATGTTAGCGGTCAAGTCCTGAACTCCCATGATACACTTGCCCTGTACTATGGCGCATACCCCACCCTCACGGGCCAGAAGATAGTCAAGAGCATACCGGTTGCGTAAGGACCTCCCAGTAGCCCAGTTTATCCAATTTTGAAATGCCCATTCGGGCCGCCCAGCAATGCAGAAAGCCCTATTCCCAACAGTGATATGAGAGACATTCGCCCAGCCACAAAGGAGCTGGAGGCCAGCGTTCAATGGAACGCAAGTGGTGCTATAACAAACGCATTGGCCAGACGCCTGGGTGATATGGCACCTCCTGTCCGTACAGGTGGGAAACAGACATGTTATATTTGTGTCCACCTCTACCAGCAAACAGCCATATCCTTCACTGCTAAAGCAATTCTCGTACGACCGGGAATCCCTATTGGGAGTGAAGTGGCTAGGTATGTACGCCCTCCACCGTCGCAGCCTATCGTACTGTGAATGGGAATTATCCCGAGGGAGGGGAAGGCAAATAGCCGGTGGTGCTGAATCCGGATCGTAAGGAAGAGTGACTTGCTCGGGCAATGGCTCGGAACGCTGACAATGAACCACCGTTTGGGGAGTGCCCCAAAGCGGTGAAACAGAAAATAACCTAGACACCGCTGCGGGGTTTGGGTAGCAGACAACCCGTCCCTGGCCATACAGACGGTGGTAAATCTGGTAGAAGAGATTCATACTACCCGGGTTTTCCTCAGTTTGGCCTTTAATTAACTTAAGTGCATCTCCCGGTAACCTACGTTCTAGCTGTACTTCCCTTCTCACACGCCCCGTCCTCTCTCTAGTCCCTTTCTCTTTCTCATGGTCTCTTCCTACACTCTTCTGACAGCCTGATGTTACCTTTATTGTACCACTTTTAACACATCCAAAATCAAATTTACATGTATTCCAAAAACAAGGCAATGTCCATATAATGTTCCCTTCCCATCGCCGGGACCGGTGCAACTGCTTCATGACTCCCGCATTCTCCTTAACTTTGATGACCTTCCATGAGTCGATACCATGTCCTCGTATATGGGGGCAGTGAAGAACATCACCTGTGCATAGGTGATGTATCCTTGTAGATTGGTTGGGGCTACACAGATACATAATATTCCCCTTTTCCATGTCCATCGCCAATAACACGCCAAGCGAAGTGAGGCCAAATATCAGACAGACGATGCGTAGCCACTCCATCATGCTCCACACCTGTAAAATAGCACTGGAGAAGGGAGGCAGGTTAGTATCCGACCTTTTACAGTAGTGGAGATGGGCTCAATTTACAGTGATGTAGGTGGACCCAAGCACTTCGCCCCTCCACTTTAACTGCTGTGGGGGTGGTAAGGAGAACTTGGAAGGGCCCGTCCCATCGCGGCTCCGACCCCTTCCTAGTCCAATTTTTGACCATTACATAACTACCGGGCTGGACTGAAAGTGAGCTAGGTACTGGGCAATGGCTCGTGAGCCGCGCGGACTTGGCCATGGAGTTCCTTGAGCACTTGCGTAAGGGCTAGAACATAGGTGGTCATTTCCTCAGTCATCTGATGAAACTGAACCCGTCTGGGAACCTGCAGGCTCCAGGGAGTTCTAAGAGGCCTGCCATAGAGAATCTCGGCGGGAGAGAGCCGGGCCGGTCCCGCAGGTGTAACCCGCAGCTGGAAGAGGGCAACGGGGAGCAACTTAAGCCATGTCAGTCCCGTGTCTGCTCTTAATTTAGCCAATTTAGTTTTGAGGGTCTGATTGTGTCTTTCAACCACCCTGGCTGCCTGTGGTCTGTAAGCACAGTGTAACTGCTGGCGTATGCCCAACTGGGAGCAAAACTCCTTGTTAATTTGTCCAATAAAATGAGGCCCATTATCAGAACTTAACTGAGCTGGTATACCGTACCGGGGAATGATTTCCCTCATCAAGACTTTAACCACAGTAGCAGCTTTACTATAGATAGTCGGATACGCCTCAACCCATCTGCTGAACACATCCACAATGACCAAAACATATTTATAACATTGACACCTTTCCAACTCAATGTAATCCATTTGGAGCGTCTCAAAGGGACCACTGGGCAACGGGGTTTGCCCCTTCCCACAAGGGATACCTTTTCCGGTGTTATATTGCTGACAAATCAAACACCGATTACTGATACTTTGGGCGAACCCCTGCATTTTAGGGTGCCACCAAGTGTCCAGCAACAAATCACTAGTCCCCCGAGCCCCACAATGAGTTGCAAAGTGTACACATTCGATGACCCATAAAGCCAGTACATCAGACATACAAGTCTGATGTGCAGGCGTGGTCCATAAAGAGGAAACAGAATCATATGTACAACCTAACCGTTTCCACATTTGTTTATCACTCTCAGGAGCGTCCTCCTGTAACCTTATGACGTCTTGGATGGTTGGCATTGGCTTGTCAGAAGCAGACACATTCATAGTAGATCGTTTAGTCTGACTTAACATTTTAGGCACCATCACTTGCTGAATTTGTGCGGCTGTGCGCGCTGCACAATCTGCTCGTTCATTACCAACGTCAACTGGGGTTGTACCATTCGTGTGGGCAGCACATTTAATAACGGAAATCTGCGCTGGCAGAAGGAGGGCCTGCAGTAGGTCATTAACTAAACCCCGGTGGGATATTTGACCACACATAATCATGTCAGGTTGTTCTGACGAAATGTCACTCAAATCGCCCCTTATTGTGGTAGTTTCCTGAATCAAGGCTAAACAGTCGTGGCCAGGTGCGTCTTCATGGACAGGGGGACCACTAAGAAAACAGGCTGGATTGATAGTGGTACAGTATTTAAATGTCAGACGTGGATTGTTCAAAAGGTATATCTCATACCTATTCTGACGAGCTGCGGTAAGATGCTGACCATTCGCCCCATATCCCTGGCATGGTACTGGTCATGGACCTGACGTGTAATATGAGGGCTTACCGAAGCTGACTGTGGCCATAAATGTGGTGATATTGTAACAAAATCGGCTGTACCTTCTTTTCCCGTGACTGTGGCTGTAACCTTGACTGGCCATTCGGTCTCAAGTAATGGCCGGTATTTGTCCTCCAACTCCCTGTTTCGTCCAGTTCTGTCATAGGCCAGGGTAACGTGATGCAGTGATAGTGGCTGTTCAATGTCTAACGTCCACCACTGGGGGGTGATAGAAATATAGCACTGTTGTCTCATCCTCCTCTTCGCTGATCCACCCACCCAAAGTCACTATATTGGAGCTCCTGCTGGTAAACTACCATTTCTGCCGCTTGTTGGGATCGCAGATCATCCTTTTTCATTACATACTCAGTCTTAACCTTTGTAACTGAGCCTCCTTCTTGGCCTACACCCTCCTTCCAGTAAAATCTGACTGCCCTTGCCATCTGGGAAGGGTCGTTCTCTGTCCAATTCATGTTATTACATTTCACAGCAGTAACCACAGAAGGTGGTAGGCAATGCATTAACATAGCACAGTATTGAGGGGAATTCTGACCAGTTTGATACAGCAAATCGCCTGACTGCCCCCGGTAGATTTCATTAAAACGCCCCAGACATTCCTATGGCTCATCAATCTTCCTAGGTTTTAGGTCTAAGATAACAGAAAGATTTATGGGCCTTTGAAATGTGCTATTCAACGCATTCAAGATCTGTGTCCTTCTTTTCTCTATTTGCTCTCTTTTTTTTTTAAAACTTAAAAATGTTTGAAAATTCAAATTGAATTACTGCAACTTGCAAGCTTAGCTCTGATCTCAACTCAGAACTAAATTTACAATTTGCTTAACACAAACTTGTATAACATTTACAACTTAATTATTTCTTTATCTTAACAATTTTTTCTTTTAACAAGTTTTTTTTCTGTTACATACACATAAGTATTAGAAAAATCAACTATCATAAGTATTAGCAAAATCAATTATCATCTTCAGATTGACACTTTTTAAAATGGTGTCCATGATCTTCTTTAAGTTTCTATTAATCTCCAGATAAAATGAGATAAACCTTATTTCAAGTAAGTAAAATTTAAGATTCTGGCAATTTCAATCAATTGCTTTCGAAAATAATAACTTTTATCAAAGAGGTGGAGAAACCCACTGGTTTCCTTTAATTAATTCAAAACGTAACTTTGCTGGTGTTCACTGACTCAAAGGAAAGGTATCCGATTACACTGCAGACTGTTATCTCAAGGCCTGAGTGAGAAGCACTGTCTGTTTTCAACTCCGCCTGCTGCTGTTAACCCTTTGAGAGACTTCTGCTTCAACCTCACAATCTCAACTAGACCTCGGAACTTTACAGTCCAAGGAGACAATTTTAGCTTAATCAACTATATATTTAAAACACTCACACATAGAGTTGAACCATCTTCAGATTTAAAAACAGTTATACTGGACTGAACCCCCATCTATTGAAGTCCCATCAGCCCCTGAACCCATATAATAGACTGAACCTTTATTATTTAAAGTCTCATCAGCCTCTGAACCCTAATAATAGACTGAACCTTTATTATTTAAGTCACATCAGCCTCTGAACCCCGATAATAGACTGAACCTTTATTATTTAAAGTCACATCAGCCTCTGAACCCCGATAATAGACTGAACCTTTATTATTTAAAGTCACATCAGCCTCTGAACCCCGATAATAGACTGAACCTTTATTATTTAAAGTCCCATCAGCCCAAAACCCTAACCCAAGCCGAAACAACAATATGAAATCCCATCAATTAAAGTGCTAATCCCCAGACTGACCTGTGATTTCGTCGAGGCGGTCTTTCTGTGCCAACCGCGAGTGACCAGACTAATCAGACGATAAGAAGAGGGGAACAATCAATGCTGGTCGTTTTCCATTTCTACATTGAGGGCCCTTTGTTCCCGTCCTCCTGTTCATAATCAGTCTAATTCTGATTTCGCAGTTGGAACAGGATCGCCCAGAGAAATCCCGGTTTTCGGCACCAAATGTTGATCTCCAAATTTCTTTCTCTGTCAGTCTGGCCTCAATAAAAGTTGAGACGGATTCGCACGTAAACAGAAGTTATTTATTTAGCTTGCAAGCTTGAATCATCTTACAGAAATGTAAGAGACATCCAGCCTCTTTCATTCCAGAAAACGACTGAACTAACAGACAAAGAGATCTCTGCAAAATCAGTTCAAATGGTATCAAGTTTCACATACTCGACGGACATAGGTCAGCCTATGTCCCTCCTGACCTGTTCGATCTATTCTGATTGGCTCACTTCCAATCCCTTTCTCTGGCCCCTATCAATGAAGCATCACCCTCATAGACACACCTCTTCCTGCTTTTTCCATGCGGTCTCAAATTCCTTTGTCCCTAACTGCAAAAATCAAAGTGGCTTATTTCTACATTACATTAACTAGTAACTCTAAAGTAACTATTTTATATCACATTCGTCACTACCTGGCCGGCAGGAGATTCATGCTCCTCACTGACCAACGGTCGGTAGCTTTCATGTTCGATAATGCACAGTGGGGCAAGATAAAGAACGATAAGATCTTACGGTGGAGGATTGAGCTCTCCACCTACAACTACGAGATCTTGTATCGTCCCGGGAAGCTCAACGAACCTCCTGATGCCCTTACCCGTGGCACATGTGCCAACGCACAAGTGGACCGACTCCGGAAGCTTCATGATGACTTCTGCCATGCAGGGGTCACTCGTTTCTTCCATTTTATCAAAACCCGCGACCGTCACCAGGAACTGCCAAATCTGGGCGGAGTGCAAGCCGCAGTTCTACCGGCCAGAGAAAGCGCACCTGGTGAAGGCTTCCCGCCCCTTTCAGCGCCTCAGCATGGACTTCAAAGGACCCCTCTCCTCCACCGACCGCAACACGTACTTCTTGAACGTTATTGATGAGTACTCCCGGTTCCCGTTCGCCATCCCCTGTCCCGACATACCGCTGCCACCGTCATTAAAGCTCTCCACAGCATCTTTACCCTGTTTGGTTTCCCCGCCTACGTCCACAGCGATAGGGAGTCCTCCTTCATGACCGACGAGCTGCGTCAATCCCTGCTCAGCAAGGGCATTGCCTCAAGCAGGATGACCAGCTACAACCCCCGGGGAAACGGGCAGGTGGAGAGGGAGAACAGAATGGTTTGGAAGACCGTCCTACTGTCCCTACGGTCCAAGAATCTCCCAGTCTCCCGTTGGCAGGAGGTCCTCCCCGATGCACTCCATTCCATTCGATCACTAGTGTGTACAACGACCAATGAAACACCTCATGAACGTCTCCTTGTCTTCCCTAGGCAGTCCTTCTCCGGGACCTCGCTCCCAACCTGGCTGGCAGCTCCTGGACCCATTCTGCTCCACAAACACGTGCGGGCGCACGAGTCGGACCCGTTGGTCGAGAGGGTACACCTCCTTCATGCTAACCCTCAGTACGCCGATGTGGCGTACCCCGACGGCCGACAGGATACAGTCTCCCTCTGGGACCTGGCGCCCGCTGGATCCCCACCCACACCCTCCTCACCAACCCCACCCACCCTCCCACCGGCGCACCCCACTGCTGCCCCTTTCCCAGGGGGATCGGTCCTTCGACTGGTCCCACCTAGGGGCGATGAAGCTGAAGATGCCACACTCCCGGAGTCACTGATGCCCGGGCCGGAGCCTGCATCACCGCCGAGACTGCGACGATCACAGAGGACGACCAGGGCCTCCGATCGACTAATAGCTTCATTATGAAATGTATCTGTAAAGAAATACCTGTAAATAATTTGTGTGACATGTAAAAAGACAAAACACTGTACCACCGGCGGGTACCGCCATAGCCTCCAACACTGTACAATGCAAGACCACCACGCCCGCCGCACTCTTTTTTTAACAGGGGGTGAATGTGGTAGTCTGTATTAGGGATATTACGGTACCTAGGTTGGAGGTACCTGATACTGTAAGATCATTGGTGTTGGAGGTACCTGAAACTGTAAGATCATTGGTGGAGCCTGCCTGTTGGTTCCTCCCAGAAAGGCAGAGTATAAGAATCTGTGTTTCCCTAGCTGCTGCATTCTGTAGCTGCGCTGCTGGGGGAAACATCTAGTTCAATAAAGCCTTCAATTGTCCTACAATCTCGCATCGGGAGTTATTGATCATGCATCACTACATTAAAGCCTTTTTACATTCTGTTATCAGCTCCAGCAGGGGTGCAAGGTCAAAGAAAATCGGCGACCAAGAAACAACTGTAATTCCAACACAGCCGTGTCCTATTTTTTTCTTCATTAATTAAAGCCACAAACGCACAAGTCTCCAGTTAATTGATCTACAGTGTTTTCTATCAAGCTTTCACCTCCAGCACCGCACAGCCTCCCCTCAATGATCCTCCCTCGCACCCTGACAATATTCAGCCCTCTCACCCCAGGTCAATGCTTAATCTCCCACTCATCACCTCACACTCCTCGACAATGCTGATTCTTTCAATATCAGCAGGATACAAGCCAGGGGTTCAGGGAGGTGCGGAGGGGGGTGAGTATTGTCGGGAAATTGTGAGCCGGGAGGGAGATGAACATTGCTGGGGTGGTGAAGTGCTTTTACACTGCAGCTGATTAACTAAGAGTTACGCTGCTCAACAGACTTTACACCTGCTATGAAAAGCTGTAAGTAATTCTGTGTAGAAAACAGTGCAAGTTTTCAGCTCAAGTCTTTGTGGTTCTGGCCATCTCAAGCTACTGTCACAGAGAATTACTGAGCAGTCCATGCTGGGTAAAGCAGACAATCAGAAGTTACATTTTTCTCTATAAGTACTGTGGACTATGCATCTTGAGAGTTGCTCAGGAACATCAGCGACTTGAGTTGAGTCAGAAGCCTCTCCCCATGTTAAAAGCTCTAAACTACGCCGAGAACCCGGGTTTGATCCCGGCCCCGGGTCACTGCCCGTGTGGAGTTGCACATTCTGCCCGTGTCTGCGTGGGTCTCACCCCCTCAACCCAAAGATGTGCAGGGTGGGTCAATTGGCCACGCTAGAAGAAAAGATTTGGGCACTTTAAATTTATTTTTAAAAAAGCTCTGAACTAATAAGTTGGGAGGTTTGACTCTGTGAAATTGTGGAAAGTGGATGTTAGCGAGGTGGTAGCCTTTTTCACATCTCTCACTATTTTGAAGCTCAGCATTGAAGCTGATGGAACTAAATTTGGGAGAATTGTAAAATCGGCTGCCAAATTGCTAACACCTGTTTTACACAATCACTAGAAGCCAAGAAGCCAGTTTGTCTTGGTAACTGCAAAATATACCAATAATAAGACTTCCAGCAACAGAGAAAAATATGTAATGCTATACAGACATAAAATAAAGTATTTGCCCTTCTTCCTTCTTAGTCTATGATTAACAGTTATGGGGACTTGAGGTTACTTCCTTTATCATTTATAGTGAAACAAATGATTCCAAATTCTGCAACTGTATTTCATGGGATAGGTAGGAGGTTCATGCATTTTGCTAAAGTGTAGGATGTATTGGAGTGGAATGGTAATCTATGACACATGGCAGCAAATTTTCATTGTAACTGCCTCAGAATAATTGACAGTATAGATTGCCCAACCTTTATAAAACTGAAATCAATGGAATAAAATTCAGGTAGCTGCTATAACATGGATGTTATTTGATTCGCAGATTGCAACTTGAACAATGAGGATGAATATCTACTTTCAGTATGTTTTATTTTTGTGTAAATCAACTTAACCTTATGTTTCAGATGAACATTAAAACCATTCAACGCACTACAAGAGACACATTGCTGAGAGGAATTATGCGATTGTTGCAACCTCAGTTTGAAAGATTTAGCACCACAGATTATGTTGAGTGGTTTCAGACCAAATTATACTTGTTGCTGCCCAGTATCACAACCAAGGAGCTGGCCGCTATACCTAGAAATATATCATGTGAATCATTTCAAGCCATGTGAGTATTAAGTTCACATTACACAAGTTTTTTTGACGGGTAATCTTCTCAGTTTCAGCCACAAGAAATGAATACACTGACCATGTATGTTTGAACAAATCGGTTTGATGGTGATCCGTTCTGCAAAATATTAATTTAATGCTTTTAGGATCTTATTTATATTGAATGTTTATGTTGATCTTGACTTTTTTTAATAGTGTAAAGCTGAGTGATAGCAAATAAGAGGCCAATGTGTTGTGTTCCAAAAAAGTTGGGAATGGGTGCAGGAATCAGAAAAACTGCAGGACAGGAAATTTGAACTGCAGGACAGGAAACTTTCCATATGCGGTCGTGGCACTGCACGTATGCTCTGTGATGTCCGGGACACCGTTTACAGCCAAGGAGAAATTGTTTTTTTTGATGTCCCGCAGTATTTTCATAGATGGGTTTTGTAAAACTCCCTCGTAAATCTCCCTCGTAAGAGAGTTCAGGGAACCTTGGAGGATATTTGCTGAGGCATTTGAATAATTCTGACCTGTTTTAAGTGTTTTGTTAACTTCAAATATCATTATTAGAATGATTTATCATAGAGCTCTGTTCTGCAAAAATAACTTAATCATTCTTATATTGACCAGCATTGTGTAACTGTTGAGGTGCATTAGAGTTTTAACATTTGAAAAACATTTAACTTTTAACATTTGAAAAAGTGCTACTATGCATTCAAAACAATAGACAATTATGCTTTAGAACTCTAGTGAAATGATTTAAAGTGATTAAAATGTGTACATGGTTGAGTTTCAAAATGTGTACAGTACTAATTGGCCTGCTACTTTGATCTAGGGAAATAAAACTGCCATCTGCTCCCAGAATTCTTTGAATGACTGGCCATCTGGTGTAGCTTAGAAAAAACAGAGCCATCTATTTTTAAATAGATTCCATTGTCGGGGTTGTAATGGTATGATTTATCAGCTGAGCCCATTATGAATACATGGTTGAGTTTCGAAAGCTTAGAACAACATAGCTCAACAGAGAGTTATGTACTCTGTTTGATAGTTTTAAGAAGGTATTAAAGGATTTTCTGTCTTTTGAAATTTCTGAATCAATGTTTGTTTTCAGAACTGGATGATCACATGAGGTTATAATATTTTTTCACTGGGCCTGGAGATTTTCTTAAGATTTTCTTAGCTGTGTGTGTTTGAGTGATAGTTCTATTAGATGCTTAGAGATTTAATTAAAATTTTCAGGTCCATTTCAAGAGCTTGCTATTGCCTTTACATGGCTCCTAAAGTCCATCTATAGTGGATGAGTAGCTATGGAGGATACATTGGAGATATGTTGGGGCACTGAAGGCATCAGAATGATGTGAAGATCTAGGCCCATGTCCCCAAGAACATATTATGGGTAGCACAGTGGTTAGCACTGATGCCTCACAGCGCCAGGGACCATGGTTCAATTCCTGTCTTGGGTCACTTTGTGGAGTTTGCATGCTGATTAGGTGAATTGACCATGCAAAATTGTTTTGATTATCATAGAATTTACAGTGCAGAAGGAGGCCATTCGACGCATCAAGTCTGCACCGGCTCTTGGAAAGAGCACCCTACCCAAGGTCAACACCTCCACCCTATCCCCATAACCCAGTAACCCCACCCAACACTAAGGGCAATTTTGGACACTAAAGGCAATTTATCATGACCAATCCACCTAACCTGCACATCTTTGGACTGTGGGAGGAAACCGGAGCGCCCGGAGGAAACCCACGCACAGACGGGGAGGATGTGCAGACTCCGCACAGACTGTGACCCAAGCCGGAATCGAACCTGGGACCCTGGAGCTGTGAAGCAATTGTGCTATCCGCAATGCTACCGTGCTGTTCAAAGATGTGCAGGTTAGGGGGGGTTATGGGAATAGGGGCAGAGAGTGGGTGCTCTTTCAGAGGACCGGTGCAGACTTGATGGGCCAAATAGCCTCCTTCTGCACTGAAAGAATTATATGGTTAACCGCCAGAGACCTTCTAAACAGCCTACATCTTGCACCTGCCTTAGGCCTACTGAGGTAAGTGGCAGGCTCAAACCTTGACCTCCAAGTTTCTAGGTTTGTGTTGGCAAAATTTGTGTTTCCTGAACACAAGATGAAAATCTAACTCCAGAAGTCTGTTTTACATCCTGCCCAATTTTTAGTTCCACTGAAGGTTGATGAAATTAGCAACGAGGTAAAATGGTCAGTGCAAGTTGGAAGGCCACGGATAGAACAGTTGACGGCCTTCATCAGGGAAGAGTTCCGTCATCTTTATTTCAAAGAAGATTGTTAAAATTATATTTTGAGAGATGTATTTTGAGCACCGGGATCACTAACAGTAGCTCAAACTAGTTGATCAATACAGAAGAAATCTTGGTTGCAAAACTGGGCATCACTGGCTTTGGCTACAGGAGCCTGGAAATGATCAAAATGTCTGCATGGCTGCACCCATCAACATGTTAGGAGCTAGAAGAATGCAGAGTAGGCAGACTGTGATGGTAAATAATGTGTGACACTGGGTTGGCTCCTGACATGCATTACAGATGCCTGGTCAGATCCTAACAGTGGCTAAGATTTTGGACCAGAAGCACAACGTTATTTACATTTTTAAGACTGTGTGGAAAGATCTTTGCTCCAGGAGTGATTAGGTAAGAAATAGGGCATTGTTATTTTTCCAACACCACTTTATTAAAACAAAAGAAAATCAATATTTGAAATAATTTTAAAAATAAACTTCAAACCTAACAAGATCAGACTACATGTATCTCTTAACCCTAACACACGATTTCCCATTTAACAGCACGTAAAATGAACATGCAGCTCTCAACTCCACTTATGCAGGCAGGCAAAAGTTATACTTTGATATCTCCAGTGGCTTTCCAAATCCTTCTGCTCCCCCTGTTCAAACAGGATTCTTTTATCTCTCTAAGCTCTGCCAGCCCCTCAAAGATGGTTCTGTCCCTGCATGTCCAGACTTGAACTTTTCATCGCTATTTGGGCTTTTGATTGCCCACTCCCCTTTACACAAAACAGGGTCATGCTATGAATGTGCAATTAACAAACAACTAACCGACACAAGAGGCCATCAGACTCTCTAATGGGAGAATAACTGGTCAGACCACAGTGTCCGAGAAGATAATGGACCTTGAGTGATCCGCCCCAGCTAAAGAGGGGTATCTAGTTCATTTCTATTAACAGGTTTAAGTAGAGTGGACAATGTAACTCAGGCCAGGTGTGGGCGTATAGCTCTTACTCAGTGCTAGCAGTTTTACCCTCCGTCTGTTAACCCCTAAATTGCCCACGACATCTTTGATCTAAATCCTATCATCTCTTTATCGTAACACCTGTCACTTGGATATCGCAGGTTCTTTTAATGCCTTATTTTAAACGAGTACAGCTGAACACATGCTCACTTGCATTAAGAAACCACCCACACCCCCTTTGATACCCGGACACCCAGTCATATTTTTATCATGGACCTTGAGACTTCCGGTGGCGGCCATGGTGTGAGGTCGCACACAGGGCAACTCCTGCTTTAAGGTGTAGAAAAGAGCTCTTTTTACCTGAAAAAGGTTGTAAATTCAATGGAAAAGCTGAAGGTCAGAGGAGACATTCCCCCCGGGAGCGTTGTGCCTGCTGGTTACCAAATCCGGCAGAAAGTGAAAGACCTGGCCAAGGAGTTGGAAGAGACCAGTGGCACAGCAGCTATTGGAAAGATGGCAGAGGGGGAACGGTCGTGCAAGATGGAAAGCCACAGATAGAACAGTTGACGGCCTTCATCAGGGAAGAGTTCCGTCATCAGAGGAAGAAGATGCAGGATAGATCGAAGGCCATCGAAAAGGCTGCGGAACTCCTGAAGGGCTCAATGGAGAGGGTGATAAGATGTCCGGAGGCACAAGGGTCACAGATCCGGGAGATGGAGAGGGTAATGTCAGAACACAATGATCGAGTGGTGGAACTGGAAGCGGAGGGGGGCTCTTAGGAGACCTTTACAAATGTCTGAGAGCAAAGGTGGAGGAGCAGGAAAACAGGTCGAGAAGACAGAATTTGCGCATAGTCGGCCTGCCTGAAGAAGTGGCAGATACGAGTGCCACAAGGTACTTTGAGAATGCTGGTGGCGGAGGGGGCGCTGGACAAGGCCCCAGACGTGGATAGAGCGCACAGGTCTCTGAGGCAGAAGCCACGAGCTGTGAGGCCGCATGGGCCGTGATCGTGAGACTCCACAAGTTTGTGGCGAAACAGAAGATCCTGCAGTGAACCAGGTAGAAGCAGAACTGTGAATGGGAGGGGAACAAGGTCCGAATATACCAGGACATTGGAGCTGAACTGCCTAAACGGTGTGTGGGGTTCAACAGGACCAAGGCGGTGCTGTATTAACGGCAGATCAGGTTTGGGGTGCTCCACCTGGCGAAACTATGGGTGACTTATGAGGGCCAAGGAATATTAATTTGAGACCCCCAAAAGCGGCCAATGACTTCATCAAGGAGCTTAAACTGGGGGAAAACTTTTGGGATACAGAGGTGCTGGCACTCTAGAACAATGGAGAATAAGGGTAGAGCAGCGGTTGGAGGGAGGAGGGGCTTTTTTCTTTTCCTCCAAGATGGAGGGTTTTTCTTTTTGTTGGTGAGTTGACAATGGGTAATAGGAGTGAAAAGTTTGTAAGGGGACCACCCCCCCCCCCCCCCCCCCAACACACACACACGGACCTCTTGCTACTCTGGCTGTGTTTTTCTGTTTGTCTGTCTTTGGGGGATGTGACCTGTGGATTGAGATGTGTCTTTGTTTGGGGGGAGGAGGAGGATTTTCACGCAGAGCCTTCTACGTGGAACAAAAAGAGGAGGGTGTGGGAGGGGTGGGGAGGGGTCAGTAGGAGGAGCCTTTGGTTAGGAGTTGCCACACTGACGGGTTATGCTGGTGAACGGAAGTGAGGTGGGAGAGAAGGCCACAAGAGAAGGAGGGGGAGGGGTGGGGGAGATGCGACGCGGCAGGGTTGGAGAAGAAGCGTGGTCAGGGGCAGAGAAGGGGGCCATCTTGGGTGGGCCGGGTACAGAGTGAAATTAATGAGGGTTGAGCTGAAAGGGGAGGATAGCGGATGGAGAGGGGAATGGAGGCACTAGCCTCCGGTAAAGCTTATAACATGGACTTAATGCAAGGGCTTAATGGACCGGTGAAAAGATCTCAGGTATTTGCGCACCTAAGGAGTTTAAAGGAGGAGGTGGTCTTTCTGCAGGAGATGCACCTCCATGTGAAGGACCAGGTCAGCCTGAGAAAGGGATAGGTGGGTCAGGTGTTCCAATCGGGGTTTGATTTAAAGTTGTGGGGTGTGGCCATTCCGATGAACAAACAAACGGGGTTTGTGAGCAAGAAGGAAGTGAGGGTTCAGGGTGGAAGATATGTGATGATGAGCGGGGTATTGGAGGGGGCACCAGTTGTATTGGTGAACGTGTATGCACCGAATTGGGACGATGTAGGTTTTATGAAGGGGCTGCTGGCAGCGATCCCGGACTTGGCCACATACCAGTTAATCATGGGGGGAGATTTTAATTGTGTCCTAGAGCCGAGAGTAGATAGATCGAGCCCTAGGCCAATGGGTAAGGTACGAATGGCAAAGGAGCCTGGAGGGTTCATGGAAAGGATGGGTATGGTGGACGTTTTAAGATCCGGGGGGGGGGGGGGGGGGGAAAGGGAGTACTCCTTTTTTTCACATGTTTATAGGGTGTATTCAAGAATCAACTTTTTTGTGGGGAGCCGGGAGGTTTTGGTAAGGTTGGAGGAGGCAGAGTCTGTGGGGATAGTAATCTCGGACCATGGGCCTCATTGGCTGGAGATTTGGCTTACCTCGGGACAAGAGCAGAAACCAGGATGGAGGTTCTATTCAGGGTGTTGGCAGATAGAGGGTTTTGTGATAAAGTGCGGGCTATGATTAAAGATTATGTAGAATTGAACCAAAATGGGGGAGTGTCGACGGCCACCTTTTGGGAAGCACTAAAGGTGGTGGTCCGAGGGGCGATTATCTCGTTCAAGGCACATATGGATAGGGAAAGGAAGGAGGAGTATGAGCAGTTAATGAACAAGATAGTTGAGGGAGATAGGGAGTACTCGAGGGCGCCCACCACGGAGAGATTGGTGAGTAGGAAAAGGTTGCAGGGGCAATTTGATAGGTTGGCGACGGGAAGGGCGGTAGGTCAGTTGGGCAGGGCAAGGTGGGGGGGGTGCAGTATGAACATGGGGAGAAGGCGAGTTGAATGTTAGCACATCAGCTATAGAGGCAGGCTGCACCCCGGGAAATATTGAAGATATGGGGCGGGATTCACCTTCGTGCCGGCCATTGCGGAGGCTTACACGGCCGGCGCGTAGGAACAGAGTGCCCCCACGGGACAGGCCCGCCCGCGGATCGGTGGGCCCTGACCACGGGCCAGGCCACCGTGGGGACTTTGAACTGCACAGGGGAACAAGACAGGAGTGACTGCTGTCGCCGCAGTTGTTTGCGCTGGTCATGGAGCCTCTGGCAATGGCTCTGAGGGGGTCAACCGAGTGGCAAGGGGGAGTAGGGAACATCAGGTATGGTTAAATGCAGATGACATGCTATTGTACTTATCGGACCCACTGGAGAGCATGGGAAGGATCATGGGCCTGTTGGGGAAGTTCAGTGTGTTCTCGGGATGTAAATTAAACGTAGGGAAAAGTGAAGTGTGCCCGGTGAACGAGCTGGGTCGGCGAGCCAACCTAGGAGGGTTGGGGATTCAGGTAGCGAGAGAGCGGGCGATTGTGACATAAGTTAATTGATTTGGTGCCTGATATGCCATTTGGATCACACTGATCCTGTTAATATCCTCGTTTAAATATGTACAGCTGGACAGGTGGTATATACAATGTGCCTTTAAAGGCTTGCAGTAATATAGCTGAAAGAACTATCCTGCCATGGGATCTGTTGATCCAATAAAATATAGTTGACAAACCTATAGCAATCGAGCAATGTAAGCGAATACACTTTGAAAGCAAGGATAAAGAAACACTGGGTAAGATTTTATGAGGGGATCCTCTACTTTGGATCAAAATTCCTGAATGCAGGACTTCCTTTTTGCCAAAATAAATTCCAGCATTAATATTCAGGAATGCTACTGCAGAACACAAAGGAAGACAAGAGGATGTGAAAGGGCGTGAAAGTCCCCCAAAATGGCAGACATGCTCCAACTAAATACTTTGGGCTGAACTTTATAGGGAAATGTGGTCCCCCACAGGAGTCAGGAACAGGCTGACCCCCAGCTGGCCCCTGAGCCATTTAATGCCTGTCGGGTCTTTAAGTCATAGTACGCCTGTGCGGTGATTATACATTGACATCAACAATGCCTCCCGTCTGGACAGGTACCTAATTCTGTGGATAGAAGACCTATATGTGAAGTTAGCTGCAGTCCTTTTCCCAGTTCGGGATAAGCCACCCCCTTCTCCAGCTGGAGCTGGATGCCGATTCCAGACTTTTCATCACTATTAATACCCACAGGAGCCCCAATGAATACACAACACTGCTGTTTGGACTGTCATCGGCTTGCGCAATGTTTCAGCGCACTATGGAGAACATCCTGAGAGGGCTATCACATATGGCGGTCTACTTGGACAACACCCTGGAGAAAGCACGCAGCTGAGCAATCTGGAGTAAGTCCTCTGCTGGTTTTCTGAGATGGGTGTCCGCCTCAAGAGGAGATGTGCGTTTCCTATACTAAAGAAGTTACATACTTGTGGTATCGTGTGGACTGGAACGGATTACACCCAGTAGAGGAGAAGGTGTGGGTGATCAGACAAGCCCCAACTCTAGAAAACGCAGCATTACAGTCGTTCTTAGATCTCCTAAACTATTACGGGAAATTTATTCCGGGCCAAGCGACCATCCTCACTTCTCTGCACACATTGCTCAAGGATCACCAAGAATGGTCCTGGGGGGTGCCTCAGGAGGAAGCTTTTGCCAGAGTGAAGCAGCAGCTAATTGTTGTCTGGATTATTGACACAATCAGACTCTTCCAAGCATCTTTTGGAGGAGATGTGTGATGCCTCGCCTTACGGAATTGGAACTATATTGTCCCACCACATGGCTGGTGGAAGAGAAAGGCCTATAGAATTTGCATCAAGGACATTGGCCACTGCAGAACATAATTACTCTTTGATAGAAAAGGTCTAACCGCTGTATTCACAGTGAAGAAATTTAATCAGTACGTGCAGTAGCTAGTCACTGTGAAATGGAAGAAGAGCATCAGAGCTGTGAGTATAATAAACTTACCCTGGGGATTTAAGGCCTAGTCACCGGGGAACGGAGCTGGAGCAGAACCAGAGAGACAGAACATCTGAGCTGTGAGTAGAAATGACTTGCCTCGGGGATTTCGCTGAAACAGAAAGAATTTGAAAAAGTAATGCCACAGGAAAGCTGTGACCTGATTGGCATGACTACACTGATAAAATCAGCTCTAAATTTGAAAACTGCTTATCTCAATAAAGTAGAAATGGCTGGGCAGGTGATGTGCCGTAGCTGCATGATGAGGGAGTTGGTAAATCCCATTACGAGCTGCAGTAACCACATCTGCAGCAAATGTTTGGAGCTGAAGAAATTTCGACTCAGAGTTGATTAGCTAGAGGCTGAGCTTTGGCCACTGCGGCACATCAGGGAGGGGGAGATTTCCCTGGATGCTTTGTTTCAGGAGGCAGTCACACCCCATCGATTAAGTATCTCAAATTCAGCCAATAGTTAGGTCAGCAGGGTATGATTGCAAGTGAGGCAGATAGCGGGGTCAAGAATTTCAACAGGGAGGAGCCTCAGCTCTTGACCTTGTCCAACAAGGTACTTGTTCCCTGTGTGGATGAGGAAAAGGACTGTAGGGAGGATGTTCAAGCTGACCCACTGAACCATGGTGCAGGAGGCCATTAAGCGGAGGGAGCAAAAAGACAAGTGGTAGGGGTTTCCATAATTTGGTGAACTGATAGCATCCTTTGTAAACAGAGATGCTATATTGCCCACCTAGTGCCAGGGTGAGGGACATCTCTAACTGGCTTGAAAGGATATTGGCGAGGGAGGGGGAGGAACTGTTGAGGTCTGCGTTGTGACAAACATATTAGGCAAGACTAGGAAAGTAGTCCCCCTGGACTGGAAAATTGTATTTGTCACTCCACTTTTAAGAAGAGTGAGAGGAGGAAACCAGGGAATTACAGACCAGTTAACCTAACATCTAAGGTGGCAAAATTGCTTGAGTCTATAGTCATGGATAAGGGTATCGAACACCTCGAAAAACTTTGGTTGATTTTGGGAGAGCCAGCATGGATTCGTGAAGGGAAAGTCACACCTTACTAATTTTTTTGAAATTTTTGAAGAGATGACTAAGGTAGCAGACAGGGCAATGTCCATGGATGTTATTTAGATGGACTTCCAGAAGACATTTGATAAAGTCCCACATGAGACACATGAGGTGGAGGCCCATGGAGTTGAGGGCACATTATTGACATAGTTACGAGATTGGTTAAGTGGCAGGCGGCCGGGTATGGGGATAATGGGTAATTGCTCTAATTGGCAGGAGGTGACTACTGATGTAACACGGGGATCTGTGTTGGGGCCTCAATTATTCATTAATGACTTGGATGATGGCATAGAAAGTCATATATCCAAATTTGTTGATGATATAAACTTAGATGGCACTGTAGACATCCAAGGTGATAGCATAAAATTGCAAGGAGACACTGACAGACTAGGTGAATGGGCAAAGTTATGGCTATGAATTTAATATAAGCAAGAGTGAGGTTATCCAATTTGGATGAAAAAAAGCATAGAGCAGAGTACGTCCTAGATGGAAAGAGGTTAGGTATAGCAGATGGTCAGTGACTTGGGTTCAGGTGGATAGATCCTTAAAATGTTACAAACAAGTAGAGAAAAGAATCAAAAACACTAATGGAATGCTAGCCTTTATATCTGGAGGATTGGAGTATAAAGACATACAAATGATGCTGCAGCCATACAAAACCCTAGTTCGACCCCATTTGAGCATTGTGAGCAGTTCTGGGCACCACATCTTCAGAAGGATATTTTGGCCTTGGAGGGAGTGCAACGTAGGTTTACAAAAATGATACCTGGACTACAGTGGTTAAGTTATGAAGAGACATTACACAAATTAGGCCTGTTTTCACTAGAATTTAAAAGGTTAAGGGGTGATCTGATCGAAGAATTTAAAATATTAACAGGAGAGGTAAAGATAAACTATTTCCACTGGTTGGAGATTCTAAAACTAGGGGGCATAGTCTAAAGATTAGGACTAGACCATTCAGGAGATTTAGGAAGCACTTCTTCATTCAAGAGGTTTGGAACTCTCTCCACAAACAGCAGTTGAAGCTAGAACAGTTGTTAATTTTAAATCCGAGATAAAGGGATATGGACCAAAGGCAGGTAAATGGAGTTGCGCCACAGATCAGCCATAATCTCATTAAATGGTGGGACAGGCTTGAGGGGCTGAAATAGCCCGATCCTGTTTATGTGTATGGGTGTCGATTCGTTATTGTGATGGACCACATGCTATTGCTGGGGCTTTTTAAAGAGGTCAAGGTGATCCCATCAATAGCGTCCACCCAGATTTAGTGATGAACCCTGTGCTGGCAGCATATGAGTACACCATAGGAAATTGCCCAGGCACGCAAATTGTGAACGTGTTGAACAGGTTCCCGCTTCTGGCATGCCCCCCATGTCAACTAAGTTGACAAAGCCTTTTCGTCACTAACTTTGTAGACACTTTGCAGGTCACTGGACAAAGATACGCCACATCATCTTAAACGGGGGCCTGCAAGGGAAGCTGCCTGCATAACTATCGGCCTTTCAAGCCAAAATGCTGGAGCTCAGTGTAAAAGACAACATCCTTCTGTGTGGGGCTCGCATTGAATGAAATGAAATGAATGAAAACCGCGTATTTTCACAAGTAGGCTTCAAATGAGTTTACTGTGAAAAGCCCCTAGTCGCCACATTCTGGCGCCTGTTCGGGGAGGCTGGTACGGAATGTCTACAGTGCCATCTAAGTTTATATCATCATCAAATTTGATGATATAATGTCATGGTGCCATTCCAGGGCAGTGACGCCACGTTCTGCACAATGGACATTGGGTGGGGGTGTCAAAAATGAAAATGCTAGCCTGCAGTTGTGTGGTGGCCAGGTCTGGATTATTCGATCAAACGACTGGCCCAACAGTGCACCACATGCCAGGAAGAGCAGAAACTCCCACCTGCCATCCCGTTACATCTGTGGGAATGACCAGGCCGACCTTGGGTGTGCCTACATGCTGATTTTGCTGGACCTTTCCAAGGATTACTTCTCATGTTTGAAGCCCATTCCAAATGGCTGGAAGTCCATCGGATGTTGTCCACCACATTGAAGGTTACGGTTGAGAATCTCAGGCTCTCCTTTAGCACCCATGGCATTCCAGAGGTGCTGGTCAGACAATGGCACCCCATTCACCAGCAAAGAGTTCGAGCAATTTTGAAAGCAATAGGGCTGCGAGTGAGTGGTGCGTTCAAGATGGGTCTGAAGAAGGAGATCACGGGGTCCTTGGAGCCGTAACTGGCAAGATTTATGTTCAGCTATCGGATCACACCATAGAACAATTGAAAACTTGTCCCAAGTCACTGATTTACTCAAAACTTTAATTCAAGCAATATCGAATCATGCATTGGAATATGCTGCCAGAGAGTGTGTGGCAACAGAGTCAATCGTGGTTTTGAAAACGGAAATGGATAAACACCTTGTCATAATATACACCAGTATATCATGGTGCAGACACACACTGATGGACACACAGTGGGACCAATCAACACACACAACACCGCAGCCAATCACCAGTGAGAGCACACGCACTATAAAGACAGGGGGCATCAGAGTTCCCGCTCATTCGAGCTGCAGCTTCCTAGCAGGACAGAGCACACAGCCTGCAGCACAGACATTCACCATGTGCTGAGTGCATCGACTGGTTAGGACAAGGCAAAGGTCTTTAGTTAAAGTTAGTATCGTGTTAACCCACAGTGAGAGTATGTAAAACAGTTAATGATTCAATAAAATGGTGTTGCACTATTTCAAGTGTTGGTGACCTGTATGTGTTCCACGGATCCAGAGCGCCCAACACAACACACCTGAAGGGAAACAAATTATAAGACTATGAAGGGCGGCATGGTGGCACAGTGATTAGCAATGCTGCCTCACAATGCCAGGGAAACAAATTATAAGACTATGAAGGGAAGGACGACATGGTGGCACAGTGATTAGCAATGCTGCCTCACAATGCCAGGGATCCGGGTTCAATTTCGGCCTTGGGTAGCGGTCTGTGTGAGTTTGCACTTTCTCCCAATGTCTGTGTGGATTTCCTCCAGGTGCTCCGGTTTCCTCTCACAGCCCAAAGATGTGCACATTAGGTGGATTGGTCATGCTAAATTACCCCTTAGTATCTGAAAGATTAGATGGGGTTACGAGGATAGGGTGAGGACCTGACCCTAGGTAGGGTGCTCTTTCAGAGGATTGGTGCAGATTCAATGGCCGTTTGGCCTCCTTCTGTACTGGAAGGGTTCTATGATTCTATAAAGAAAGGACAGGGGAGTGGACTGTGTTACCCTTGCCGAGAGCTGGCCTGAATGCAATGTCCTTTTTATATCCTGAAACCATTCTATGATTCATGCTGCGGCTTAAATGAATTGTTTTTATTTCTCCAAAATAGTATTCTGCCCTCTCTTTAGACTTAATTATAAAAGGGAAACCAGTGAGAAAGGTGTATGACAGGTCTGCACCAAAGAGAAAGTCGATTGCAAGAGCCACAGAAATAGGGACGTGTGATTAAAAATATAGATAATGAACAAACATACAGATAGGAATATCAGATTCAAACCATATTATAATATACTTTTTTGTCTCTATAGATTGAAGGGGTTGGATAATTTATTCCTGAACTTTACATTCTCACAGTGTCATGAGATCTCCATTTTTGGTAAAACCTTTCTGAATTTCCAACTCAGTTTATCAGGTAATATATTCATTTTTCCCAATAATGCTTTATAGAATTAAAAATGACTCCTTCACAAAATTCCACTTAAGGTAATAGTATGTAGAGATGTTTTACCATGGAACAAACTTGATGCTGTTAAATAAGATTTTGGAAAATGAATTTCTCTGCTAGGATACTGAAGATATTTATTTTTCATAGCAAGGTTCATTATCCTCAATGCACCATGAACATGTTAAATTCCTGAGTGCTCCAGGGAGCAATTTGTAACGGAGCAATTGGTAGCAGAGACTATTAAAGCAGATCTCTGCCCAAAATATGTCTTCTAGAACCAGTGTTGCCATTTAAATGAGGCAAGGCCACTAATAACGAGTCACCCAAACACATGGATGGCCTGCCATAAATTTGATAGTTGGGATTTCAGAGCTCTTTCTCAGTCTAGTAGAGGTCCAAAGTAGGGACATGGGAAATTCCGTTTTCTCCTTCAGTGGGGTTAAAAACTCAGTTAACTCGTGTTTCCCTGCAACACGAATGAGGAGCTAGTTCAGTTTAATAATCCAGGTGATTCGTGGCCTTTGAAGGCATGTGGCACTTTGGGAGTGCATGTGGCACTCGGAAATGGTTTGCCTAGCAACTCCTGGGTACACTGGAAAACCTTGAAAGGATACTATCTTCATGTCATTGGCTGATGTACTCCCAGGATTGGAAACATGGGCCGCATGCCAAAATTAGTGCATCAGTCAACAGAGATCAGTTGTGAAGTTGCAAAGTGTGATCTGAACCTGAACTAAAATTAAAGATCATTCAACAATTTGAAGAGGTGGTGTTTTACAGTATATTTAGTTTAGGCTTGGTGGAAGAATGATGATTCTCCTTGAAAGAGTTTGTTTGCCAGTGTCAGAATGAAGACAAGAAAGATAAAGGACTACCTGACCTGGATATGGGAGGTTGTCGCCATGTCTCCTGGTCTGCAATCTGAGCTTGCCTGTCAGTAAGCACAGATCTTATGATTTCCATCTAAGCTCCACTGCAGTACTTTGACATCAGGAGGATTCTGCCTGTGTTGCAGTGGCAGCTGAGAGAACGGTCACTAAACCATCCATCAGGGGTCAGCCTGCCTGTGCTGTCATGGGGCTGGTCACCATTTCCATGCTGAATATGGGGGGGATACAAGCTTTGTCTTCTGCCAGTGAAGCCAGGTTCCTCCATGTTTATTAGCAATGAGAGAAGGTGGTCTGACAAGCTAGTCAATGCACAATACATTTGTGGTCATCAGCATTCTCCTGTGTATCACCAATCAAAATCCAAATTACATTGTGTCCACATGGCACCTGGACAATGTGAGGGAAAGGGAGATCATGTTTAAAAGCCAAAGGAATACAGCTTGAAACTCAGACAGAAGCGAGTTGCCAATAAAACACACCGGGAGGTAGTTAATCTCATCTTTTCCAACGGGGAACCTTCTGTAGCATTGGAATATTATGAACAGTAGCCAGGACAGAAGGAGAACCATGTTTACTTCACAAAAGGAGAACTTCCTACTATGGAACTTAAGGTATTCATGTAATGGAATGCAAAATGAAGTGCAATAAATAATGTCTCACGACTAGATAAATAATGTGTATGAAATCATGCAGCTAACGTTAGCGTTTCTCCTGCAGGTTCCCTAGGGATTGCATGTAGTGATGGCACTAATGGAACCCGTGAATGGATAATAAACAATTTCTTCAGATTCATGACAATATTTAACTACAGTGACTTCACAGCTCTGAATAAGAACTTTTCTGGTGTAAGTCATTGAAACTATGGCATCTTTCTTAAGCACATATCTTCAGACTGTGATATCTGGGGCAGGATTTTCTGTTTCAGTTGGGACCCCAACACCAGGGTCCATTACGAGTCCTGACAATGCACTTTGGTATGGCAGTTATCTGATATCAATGAAGTGTGTAGGAGGGCATGCCGGAACAGCATCAGGCATACCTAAAAATGAGTTGCCTACCTGGTGAAGGTACAACACAGGACTACTTGCGTGTCAAATTGGAATTGCATGTATAAGTAGCAAGTGATAGACAGAGCTAAGTGACCCCACAACCAATGGATCAAATCAAAGCTCTGAAGTCTTGTCACATCCAGCTGTGAATGGTGTGGAAAATTAAACTCACTGGAGGAATGGTCTCCACAAATATTTCAATCTCCAATGATGGAGCAGCCCAACACAGAAGTGCAAAATTAAGGCTGAAGCAATTGCTAAAATATTCAGACAGAATGGTTGAGTGGATGGTCCATCTTGGCCTCCTCTGGAAGTTCTCAGTATCTTCGATATCAGTCTTCAACCAGTTCCATTCACTCCATGTGACATAAAGAAACGGCTGAAGGGGCTGGATGCTGCAAGGGCTATGGGCCCTGACTGTCATGATATGCAAACATGCAACCAATGAACACTCAGAATAGGACACAACCAATGGGCAGTCAGGACACTCAGAGGTGGCATCACCACAAGGGGGCATGACATAAACACTATAAAAGGGATGAGACACTCACACCCTGCCTCTTTCCACGGACGGAGATCTAGAGAGTTAGACAGGGTTGATCAGCAGCATCACACCCAGCACATGGCTTAGAGCAAGCTGGTACAGTTAGACTGAGTTACTACAGTTAGATTAACAGAGAGTCAAACTCATTTGAGAACTGTGTTAATAGTTCAATAAACACGTTGAACTCATTTCAGAGTCTGGAGCATCCTTTAGTTAAGACTACATCAAGTAGCAGCCTGTGTTATCCAAAGCAGCATAACACAACACTGACAATATTCCAGCAACAGTATTGAAGGCTTGTGCTCCAGAACATGCTGCACCCCACATAAGTTGTCCTAATACAGCTAGCACACGGGTATCTACCTGGCAATGTGGAAAATTGCCCATTTTCCCGACACACAACCCTGCCAATTACTGTCCCATCAGACTTTTGATCATCCGTAAAGTGATGGTAGGGGTCATCAACAGAGGAATTAAGCTGTACTTGCTTCGCATTAACTGCTCACTGACACTCAGTTTGGGTTCCGGCCAGGGCCACTCAGCTCCTGACCTCATTACAATCTGAATCATAATTCCAAAAGTGAAGTGCAGGTGAGAATGACTGCCCTTGATAAAGGCTGCATTCGACCCACTGTGGCATCAAGGAACCCTAATAAAACTGGTGTCTGTGAGTCAGAGGGAAAGCTCTCTGATGTGGACTGACTCCGAACCCTTGGCCCATCACTGCAGGCAACCCCCCCCTCCCCCCCTCCCCCACCTCCCGAGCACACCAGCACACCACGTGCAGGTGATACGTGTCAGTGAGCCCTCAGCAGATGGGGAGGGGTCAGACAATGGCATAGATTGAGGAGCACTGACACTCAGCTCGCTGTGGGTTATTATCAACCCCCCCCCCCCCCATGACCTGTCGGATGCACCTGCGGGCTGTGGCCTGTGAGGTGCAACACAGGTCCTTGTTTGAGCCCTGGATGGATCCTGAGGCATAAAAACTCAGGGCTGCGGTGACCTTGACGGCCACCGGGAACGAATGACCTCCTCCTCCTCCTCCATGTGGTGCCATGTCCAGGACATGGCACAGGTGCTGCATCGTCTCCTTGTTGAGGTGGTTGCATCACAAACTTTGGCACCTGCAGCAGTTCTCGTTTTTGGCCTCTCCCACTACTCACCGGCTTTGTTTCGCTTCAGTGAGAGGTGCAACAAGGCCGGAGAATCTCATTCGATATCTTTTAGCAATGAAGGTACAGCACCCACCTTGAGGCGCTGTCTCAGCACTTCTGGAAAATGGCCGCAGCTGCCAGATCGCCTTTGAGAGGAAATCCCCCTACTACACCCTAACTGGCAGGCTGCCTCTAGGCAGATGTCATATTTCCCATATCGTTGAGGGGGGGTGGGGGGTGGAACTACTCTGCATGTCAACTGGAAAATTCCAGTCTGCTTCTGCTCAGTGACTTTAATTAGCATTTTAATTACCGTAACAATCTACCTGCTATTTGTGGGCAGGTAGCCAGTCCACCTTAATTTCCTGAAAATGACTTGGCGGCAAAATCGCGATGCAGAGTTATGCAGCTGACTGTTTCAGTTCCCGTCCTCATATTGGAGTGAAAATCCTGTCCCTGCTCTCCAACTATAAACTCAATTTTTAACCCTACTTTTGTGATTCATAAATATAATTGCTTAATTTGAGCATCATTTGATTTTCTTTAGTTTGAAGTGTTGGACCTGCTCAGCCCACAACAACTTTCTGCATTATCTGTGACCACTGCATTGAATAACACAGACAAAATCAGCCAGATACTTGAAGCACTTGCAAGCAGAAGTTTCAGTGACCTGGCCATCTACATGACCCAAATTAACCGCAATATGGAAGAGGTGAGATAGGTATCCTTTAGTCTTCGGAATTTTCAGTGTCGACGTGCCCAATTTCCACCTTCAGCTGGGATTATGCAGTCAAGTTGTCACACACATGCTCAATTTTCATTTCATTGATTTTTATAGGGTCTATAGCAGGCTTGAAGATAAAAATTAACCCATGTCTGAAAATGCCACAGAGTCTATTATAATATTTTACACATTAATTTTTTAAATGGTGAAATTAATCAAGTAGCGAACAGATCTTGGAGCCAAAATTCAATTTGGCAGAAGTACAAAATGGATGGTCACAGACCGCAATTTCTATTGGGGGCAATAAAAGCAAAATCAAGTGGGGTGTGTAATGGGATGTCAATTTGCTATTTTATATTTAAACCTTTGTGGTTTAACTAATACCAGGACATGCACTAGTTTAAAAATATTGCACTTGTATCTGGAACCTACAATTTGTGCTCTAAATAGCACCAGTAGTTTCTCAAGCCAACGTCACTCCCTAGGCTTCTCTTTGTATTGAGGTCCCAAGCAGAGGAGGCATAGCACAGCAACACACTCTAATTGGAAGCACTGGCATGAGGGATGGAGACTGCAATTTCACAATTTGTATCTGTGTTCTCACCTTCTGTTCCATGAACCAGTGTCAAGATGTTCCCATTGGGACCTCTGCCATTATGCCTAAGGCTTGGGGCAGGACCCTTCAGTTACCTGGCATTAATAAAGATCCATGTCACTACAGTACTCACTATTGTAACTATGCCAAAAATTACAGCAAGATATCTCACAACACCAGGTTAAAGTCTACCAAGTTTGTTTGGAATCACTAGCTATCGGAGCGTAGCTCCTTCATCAGGTGAGATGAATATCACACCTGATGAAAGAGCTATGCTCCAAAAGCTAGTGATTCCAAACAAACTTGTTGGACTTTAACCAGGGGATGTAAGACTTCTTACTGTGCCCACCCCAGTCCAACGCCGGCATCTCCACATCAGAAATTACAGTGCAAGTGGGTTGGTTGGGTAAGGGAGCAAGGAAGTAGTGTTGGGGCCACTCCCAGAAAGATTTTACTCCAATCACTTGGCAATGAGGCTAGTGAAAAAACATTGAAGACCTGTGGAGAGCCCCAATCCACCAAAAAAATCATGGGTGTTGATGTATTAGCTTGAGAACAAGCAAATATTTAATATATATCTATATGTATATGTAGGTCTTGGGCTAGTTTCCAGCCATTTTAGTGGTTAAGGTGGACAGGAAGGGCAACATATTTTCTTATATCTTCTTATTTTTCATGCAAAGTTCTCACAGAGGTTCTCAGAACGGACAACGTCTATGTATAATTCTCTTAATTTCAGTTGGGCATTACAGCTATTGGAAACACCAGAGTGAGGCACATACTGCTCAGCAGAATCATGGAGCTACTGATACTACAGTTTCCAACATTTAAAACCATTGACTACATTGATTGGTTCCAGACCAAATTATGTCTTCTCCTGCCCAGTATTACAAAAAATGAGCTTGACATCATACCCATCAACATAACCTGCAGAGCTTACCAAGCCATGTGAGTATTTGTAATGATTTCTGCTCAAATGTCAAGTGATTCATATGGTTGAAATTATGTCTGTGTCACATCTGGACTGTAGCTAATTGGTATGTGACACCTCACCTCGTGTTTTGTACTCGATTTAGTTGATAGTTGGGCTACATCCCCAGATTCAACACGGTGGAACCAGCTACACCCCCAAATCCGACGCGGAGGAGCCAGAAAGTTACAGACCAACATTACTTATTAGGAAACAAATAAAGAAAAGGTATCCCCCATAAACCTCCGAAGAGAAACAAAAACCGTACTCCATATTTATACATTTCTCTACAGTCTTAGCTGAAATGTAGTCATGTATAAAATTCCAAGCTCCCCTCGCCTTTAATGGGATCGCCCCCACCTAGGTAAATCTTCCAGTATCCTTTTAAAAGAAATTCCTTCACTCAAAATCATCTTAGGACTATCAGTAGCAAAGCAGTCTTTAGCAATCACTTGTCTTTAACTCTCCTTAAGTCTCGTCTCTGCAAGCTAGGAATCACTTACTTTGTGATTAACCCAAAAATTCTTCTGCTTGGTATAGCAGTCCCTGTGCTCGCATCGGCAGCACAGATACTAAAATTGGTATAGCAGTCTCTGTTGCAGGTCGTCTTCCCTAAACCTCTCAGTCAGTCAGTGAGTCTGCCTCCTCCTTTCTGTCCAGATGTAAAACCTGTACCTACTTAGCTCGGCCTTCGTCCCCATGGCAACCAGGTCATAAGACCTTGTCTCTGGACAAATTTCATAGTAGGTCTATCTTCCTTGCGAAACTACTCAATTTTAACACAAATTACTTGAGGTAGTTGAAAACATAACCACCTTATAAAGTTCGGCATTTGTAATTGTTGCTGCTGGGCATGGAATAGGCACCAGCAAATGCACAGGGTGTTTTTATGTATGCCTGATTTTCCTACCCATTTTGGTCACTTCAGGCAGGGTGCGAATGGGCAGCCAAATTCTTGATGCCTTTTTTTGGCAGGAGGTGGGAAATTAAAATCAACCCCAATATTATATAACCGGGTAGCACAGTTCCACATTGTTTTCTCAACCAAAGTATAGCTCACACATGGATACTATTTTCAATCTACACCTGCAGTCAAGAGATGAGCACACATCACAAAATGTATGCTTTGTCTTGAGCCCTTTCAAAGAACTAGTTCAATAACAATTGCCAAAAACCTCTCCTTTTTAGTGTTTTGTAGGGATTGTGCAGGGGCAGACTTTTTCCCCACAGAAAACCAAAACAATATACGGCAAACATGGTTTTATTTTGAGTGTTCATTAAATAAACCAAATGTTTATTTTTGTTCCATCAATGTTAACAAAGCAATATTGTATGTTTTTGTGCTCAGAGTGGAAGAATTGGACAAACTGTATCTAGAGTTAACAACAGAACAACACAAAGACATTTTTGATTTTATTACGGGTTATCTGACTCACCAACTTGATTCAACAGGTAATATATGTCTAACTTGGGTCTTGCATGCATTCAACATCAATTTTCCCATTATGCTTTAATAGCTTATGAAACATATAGTGCTGGAGCTTACTCAAGATTCTCAAGTGTTGCTGAAATGCACAGAAACTGCAAAATTCCAAACTGGAACTCTGGCTTGTGGAATGCTGTTTCCATGTCGGCAAAGTGTTTTTTTCAACTGTTAGCTCCCCATTCCTCGCTTTATCATGAAATCTGTTCCAGTAGGGTAGGACAATCACCTGTACATCGGGGGAACATAAAAATATATTCTCCGACCCCGCTGGGTCGGAGAATTGCCGGGGGCTGGCGTGAATCCCGCACCCGCCAGTTGCCGAATTCTCCGGCACCGGATATTCGGCGGGGGTGGGAATCGCGCCGCGCCGGTTGGCGGCCCCCCCCCCGGCGATTCTCCGGCCCGCGATGGGCCGAAGTCCCGCTGCTGGAATGCCTGTCCTGCCGTCGAGAATCAAACCACCTCTCTTACCGGCGGGACAAGGCGGCGTGGGCGGGCTCCGGGTTCCTGGGGGGGGGCGCGGGGCAATCTGGCCTGGGCGGTGCCCCCACAGTGGCCTGGCCCACGATCGGGGCCCACTGATCCGCGGGCGGGCCTGTGCCGTGGGGGCACTCTTTTCCTTCCGCCTTTGCCATGGTCTCCACTATGGCAGAGGCGGAAGAGACCCCCTCCACTGCGCATGCGTGGGGATGCCGTGAGCGGCCGCTGACGCTCCCGCGCATGCGCCGCATGGCAAAGTCATTTCCGCGCCAGCTGGCGGGGCACCAAAGGCCTTTCCCGCCAGCTGGCAGGGCAGAAATCAGTCCGGCGCGGGCCTAGCCCCTCAAGGTGAGGGCTCAGCCCCTCAAGATGCGGAGAATTCCGCACCTTTGGGGTGGCGCGATGCCGGACTGATTCGCGCCGTTTTTGGCGCCGGTCGGCGGACATCGCGCCGATTGCGGAGAATCCCGCCCCAAGTTTCTGTGTTTTAAAGTACTGCACACTTAAAAAGTACAATTAGAAGTGGCATTGCTAGGGCAGTACGGTGGTGCAGTGGATAGCTCTGCAGCCTCACGGCACTAAGGTCCCAGGTTCAATCCCGGCTCTGGGTCTCTGTCTGTTTGGAGTTTGCACATTCTCCCCATGTTTGTGTGAGTTTCGCCCCCACAACCCAAAAGATGTGCAGGGTAGGTGGATTGGCCATGCTAAATTGCCCCTTAATTGGAAAAATGAATTGGGAACTCTAAAATTTAAAAAGGAAACAAATGTGGCATTGCTTTGCCCCAGTTCAAGACACTCCAGTCACGTTGAGCAGCTTATCACTCACCTGCTGGACAACAAAGACTCGCCTGGACATAGCTGGTGGGTTTTGAGAGAACATAAGAACTAGGAGCAGGTGTAGGCCATCTGGCCCCTTGAGCCTGCTCCGCCATTCAATGAGATTACGGCTGATCTTTTGTGGATTCAGCTCCACTTTCCGACCCGAACACCATAACCCTTAATCCCTTTATTCTTCAAAAAACTATCTATCTTTATCTTAAAAACATTTAATGAAGGAGCCTCTACTGCTTCACTGGGCATGGAATTCCATAGATTCACAACCCTTTGGGTTAAGAAGTTCCTCCTAAACTCAGTCCTAAATCTACTTCCCCTTATTTTGAGGCTATGCCCCCTAGTTCTGCTTTCACTCGCCAGTGGAAACAACCTGCCCGCATCTATCCTATCTATTCCCTTCATAATTTTATATGTTTCTATAAGATCCCCCCTCATCTTTCTAAATTCCAATGAGTACAGTCCCAATCTGCTTAACCTCTCCTCGTAATCCAACCCCTTCAGGTCTGGGATTAACCTAGTGAATCTCCTCTGCACATCCTCCAGTGCCAGTACGTCTTTTCTCAAGTAAGGAGACCAAAACTGAACACAATACTCCAGGTGTGGCCTCACTAACACCTTATACAATTGCAGCATAACCTCCATAGTCTTAAACTCCATCCCTCTAGCAATGAAGGACAAAATTCCATTCGCCTTCTTGATCACCTGTTGCACCTGTAAACCAACTTTTTGCGACTCATGCACTAGCACACCCAGGTCTCTCTACACAGCAGCATGTTTTAATATTTGATCATTTAAATAATAATCCCTTTTGCTGTTATTCCTACCAAAATGGATAACCTCATATTTGTCAACATTGTATTCCATCTGCCAGACCCTAGCCCATTCACTTAGCCTATCCAAATCCCTCTGCAAACTTCCAGTATCCTATGCACTTTTTGCTTTACCACTCATCTTAGTGTCGTCTGCAAACTTGGACCCATTGCACTTGGTCCCCAACTCCAAATCATCTATGTCAATTGTGAACAATTGTGGGCCCAACACTGATCCCTGAGGGACACCACTAGCTACTGATTGCCAACCAGAGAAACACCCATTAATTCCCGCTCTTTGCTTTCTATTAATTAACCAATCCTCTATCCATGCTACTACTTTCCCCTTAATGCCATGCATCTTTATCTTATGCAGCAACCTATTGTGTGGCACCTTGTCAAAGGCTTTCTGGAAATCCAGATATACCACATCCATTGGCTCCCCGTTATCTACCGCACTGGTAATTTTTTCAAAAAACTCCACTAAATTCGTTCGGCATGACCTGCCCTTTATGAACCCATGCTGTGTCTGCCCAATGGGACAATTTCCATCCAGATGCCTCGCTATTTCTTCCTTGATGATACATTCCCGCATCTTCCCTCCTACCGAGGTTAAGCTAACTGGCATATAATTACTCACTTTCTGCCTACCTCCTTTTTTAAACAGTGGTGTCACATTTGCTAATTTCCAATCCGCCGGGACCATCCCAGAGTCTAGGGAATTTTGGTAAATTATCACTAGTGCATTTGCAATTTCCCTAGCCATCTCTTTTAGCACTCTGGGATGCATTCCATTAGGGCCAGGAGACCTGTCTACCTTTAGCCCCATTAGCATGCCCATCATTACCTCCTTAGTGATAACCATAAGACCATAAGACATAGGAGTGGAAGTAAGGCCATTCGGCCCATCGAGTCCACTCCACCATTCAATCATGGCTGATTTCTACTCCATTTACCCGCTCTCTCTCCATAGCCCTTAATTCCTTGAGAAATCATGAATTTATCAACTTCTGTCTTAAAGACACTCAACGACCCGGCCTCCACCACCCTCTGTGGCAATGAATTCCACAGACCCACCACTCTCTGGCTGAAGAACTTTCTCCTCATCTCTGTTCTAAAGTGACTCCCTTTTATTCTAAGGCTGTGCCCCCGGGTCCTAGTCTCCCCTGCTAATGGAAACCACTTCCCTACATCCACCCTATCTAAGCCATTCATTATCTTGTAAGTTTCTATTAGATCTCCCCTCAACCTCCTAAACTCCAATGAATATAATCCCAGGATCCTCAGACGGTCATCGTATGTTAGGCCTACCATTCCTGGGATCATCCGTGTGAATCTCCGCTGGACCCGCTCCAGTGCCAGTATGTCCTTCCTGAGGTGTGGGGCCCAAAATTGCTCACAGTATTCTAAATGGGGCCTAACTAATGCTTTATAAAGCTTCAGAAGTACATCCCTGCTTTTATATTCCAAGCCTCTTGAGATGAATGACAACATTGCATTTGCTTTCTTAATTATGGACTCAACCTACAAGTTTACCTTTAGAGAATCCTGGACTAGGACTCCCAAGTCCCTTTGCACTTCAGCATTATGAATTTTGTCACCGTTTAGAAAATAGTCCATGCCTCTATTCTTTTTTCCAAAGTGCAAGACCTCGCACTTGCCCACGTGAATTTCATCAGCCATTTCTTGGACCACTCTCCTAAACTGTCTAAATCTTTCTGCAGCCTCCCCACCTCCTCCATACTACCTGCCCCTCCACCTATCTTTGTATCATCGGCAAACTTAGCCAGAATGCCCCCAGTCCTGTCATCTAGATCGTTAATATATAAAGAGAACAGCTGTGGCCCCAACACTGAACCTACGGGACACCACTTGTCACCGGTTGCCATTCCGAAAAAGAACCTTTTATCCCAACTCTCTGCCTTCTGCCTGACAGCCAATCGTCAATCCATGTTAGTACCTAACAATCCTCTCAAGGTCCTCACCTGTCATAGCCTCATTTCTATCAGTCACTGGCATGTTATTTGTGTCTTCCACTGTGAAGACCAACCCAAAAAACCTGTTCAGTTCCTCAGCCATTTCCTCATCTCCCATTATTAAATCTCCCTTCTCATCCTCTAAAGGACCACTACTTACCTTAACCACTCTTTTTTGTGTTATATATTTGTAGAAACTTTTACTATCCGTTTTTATATTCTGAGCAAGTTTACTCTCATAATCTATTTTACTCTTCTTTATAGCTTTTTTAGTAGCTTTCTGTTGCCCCCTAAAGATTTCCCAGTCCTCTAGTCTCCCACTAATCTTTGCCACTTTGTATGCTTTTCCCTTCAATTTGACACTCTCCCTTATTTCCTTAGATATCCACGGTCGATTTTCCCTCTTTCTACCGTCCTTCCTTTTTGTTGGTATAAACCTTTGCTGAGCACTGTGAAAAATCGCTTGGAAGGTTCTCCACTGTTCCTCAACTGTTTCACCATAAAGTCTTTGCTCCCAGTCTACATTAGCTAGTTCTTCTCTCATCCCATTGTAATCTCCTTTGTTTAAGCACAAAACACTAGTGTGAGATTTTACCTTCTCACCCTCCATCTGTATTTTAAATTCCACCATATTGTGAGGGTTGAGAAATATGCATTAGCACAGTTCAACTCAAAAAGCTGAATAACAATGTGGTGAATGTATAACTGCTAATCGTTCACCAATGCATTGTATCATGTTCTGCTGTGGTGTTATGTTAACTGTCTGCTGTGGGCTCCGCCTATGGGCCATTGTGTGGCTTCACCCACAGGGAGATATTTTGGGGCATGTACGGGCTCCACCCATGGCTCCTCCCCTAAGAGGAAGTATAAAGAGCAGCTGACCTACGGGCCATCCTCAGTATTGTACCGGTCGCAGGCAGGCACTGTTCTAAGCTGATTAAAACCACGGTTTGCTTCTCCTCATGTATCTGAGTGAATTGATGGTCGCATCAAACAATTAACATATTCAAAGTGCAAACTGCCTGTTGGTGCAGGTTGGTTGCTCTCTTTCTCAATTCATTTAAGTGGACAGGCTGGGGGTGAATCTGCATAAGGAATATTTAACCTCAACCCAGCTCTTTGTGTTAAAACTCTTCCCAAGTGTCTTGACCGAGTAGAAACAAAATCTGTTTCAACTATGTGAGGTAGTTTTGAGATTTTAAGACAGTACTGAATGTTAAATCAGCAATCACTTTGGGACCTCAGGGTTGCAGTTCTACTTGAGTTTAATTATTTGATGGTGAACTACATTTTAATTCAATTGAAAATACTTCACTGGTCGGTTCCTGTACAATTTTGACAATTGATTTAGAGTGCCGGTGGAGTATAATGCACTTCAAGCTATGTGTATGGCTGATTCTCAGATCAGACATTCCCAGGCAGCCCAAGTGTAAATTTAAAATTACTGGATAAACTCAGAAGTTCTGGCAGCATCAAAAATGAGTCATACGGACTTGAAACATGGGCGGCACGGCAGCACAGTGGTTATCACTGTTTCTTCACAGTATCAGGGTCCCAGGTTCGATTCCCAGCTTGGGTCACTGTCTGTGCGAAGTCTGCACGTTCTCCCGGTGTCTGCGTGAGTTTCCTCCGGGTGCTCTGGTTTCCTTCCACAAGTCCCGAAAGATGTGCTGTTAGGTAATTTGGACATGCTGGATTCTCCCTCTGTGTACCCGAACAGGCACTGGAATGTGGCGACCAGGGGCTTTTCACAGTAACTTCATTGCAGTGATAATGTAAGCCTACACTTACATTAACTCTGTATCTTTCAGGGTGGCATGTGGCGTAGGGGCAAGCACTGGGACTGCAGCACTGAGGACCTGGGTTTGAATCCCGGCCCTGGGTCACTGTCTGTCTGGACATTCTCCCTGTGTTAGCGTGGGTTTCACCCCCACAACCCAAAGATGTGCAGGTTAGGTGGATTGGCCACACTAAATTGCCCTTAATTGGAAAAAAAATAATTGGATACTCTAAATTTTAAAAAAACTGTTTCTTTCTCCACAGACGTTGCCAGATCTGCAGAGTTTATCCAGCATGTTTTGTTTTTATGTCAGATCTCCAGCATCTGCAGTATTATACTGTTATAAAATTGTTGGTCATCATTGCCTGATTCTCTTAAATTTGCAAGTAAAAGAATTGAGGGACTGGAGACCTATAATTTCTCAACAGGCAGTACCGATATCACAGTCAGTGGTATCAACTGCTTCTTATTTTAACAAACACATCTGTTTACTTTTTAAGAAACTGCGTGCACTGTTCACACCAATGGAAGTATGGCTTGGCTCTTGATGAACTTTGGCAGATTCCGATCATTTCTCACCTACAACAAACTTCAAGTTCTGAACAAGAACTTCATTGGTGTAAGTTAACTAAATTACAGAGGAAAGTAATTAAACTTTAAAATGTATTTTCTTGGGCCCCGTTGAAGCTTCATTACAATATTGCTAGCTGAGAATTGTCAGCCCAAACTTTCACTCTCGAGATGGGTAGTGGGTGTCGGGTAAATTTCTGGCTTGGTCCACTGACCTTGGGAGAAAGTGGCTGCAAGGGTGGGATCTTAATTGCTGGGAAGTTGGTGCAAGCGGCAGTCGAGCTAACCAACCTGGGAAAAAGGTTTGGAGGCAGCCACAGAAGCTGCTGGATGCCAAGGCGGGCTGCTGGTCATTTAAAAAGCCCAATTAAAATAGAAACACAAAGGCTCTCCATCCCTCACCACCATATCGCCCCCCCCCTTCCACCATCAACACCCCCCCCCCCCCCCAATCACCACCACCACTCCACAGGCTTCATTCATGCCACATTATGCCTTGCACCAAACCCTCTAGCCCCTCTTGCCCCCATGCCAAGCTGTGTCCCTCCACATACCCTTGTGGCCATGGGTGAGTGGGTGGGGAGGCATAGCGTAGCATAGGGCACATGAGGGTCCATGCTCTGAGGCATACATTGATATAGGGATCACCTTTTGAACTTGCCTTTTTAAAGATCCCCGCTCACAACATCTCTGAAAAGGCCATGAACCACAACTCTGAAATCCTGGCCTAGCTCTATCAAAGTTGGGGATGAGGAGGTGTAGAAGTCAACTATTTCTTGACACACCTAAAAGGTAAAAGTTAGCTATTTAGGATAAATTTTAAGCCCCAGTTTTATCCATTTTAAATTAAGGATTTCAAAACTCTCATAACCTCAGGTCATTTCAAAACATACAGCTTACAAAATAGCAGAACACAGCATAATTCACTTTACTACACAAAAGAACCTGATACATGCAAAGGCAGTAGAGATTAAAACAAACACTTCAACTGAACTAATGAATACATTTTTCAAGACAGTGTCCAAGGACAGGGCAGGATCTATAGCAACAGCATGGCACGACAAAGTAACATGAAGGCTCTATTGTTATAACAGTTAAGCCAGCAAAAGACCAGTTCAAACTGGCCTTGATAACAGCACAATATTGCATTCTTTAACATACACAAGTATGCAGATACGAAACAATTAGAACTAATGTTGCAGATTAAAGATGGACAGCTTGCCATCAAATCAGATGTGTTTGAGTCTAACCCAAACCAATTAGGATTATATTAGGGTGTAATTAGATGACTAAAGACAGATATGAAACAGTATAGCTGTAAAGTTTTGCTCGGCCATTTTTAGCTGGAGCTGGGCTGGATCATTAGCTGGATTTCTTTCTCACTCTCTTTTTCATGAATCATCTATACTTTGATCTAAACTATTCACTGTCTCCCTGTATTCAGATTTCATTTTCAAACTTTGACTTTTAAAGTTATTGTGAGCTGTTTGCATAAGCAAGATGATCATTTCTGTGATTCTTTGAAAGCTTCAAATTGTCTATGAATTGCCTTTTAAATGACTTTCAAATTGTAATCAATAGAAGACAAATAAAACAATTCCTATTTGGACCTGTGAAGTTTTAACTTAAATTTCTACTGAGTTCCAATGATCGCAAAGTGCTGCTGAAACCGAATGGTAGATCTATCAGGAGGTCATGCCTAAACACTGAGAGCACTGAGTCAAACCTTAAACAAGCATAGCCTGTTTTTAAAAAATCCCCCTCTTTTGTAACAGACATCAAACCAAAACAAGAATCGCAGAAACAGCAACACAGAACAGACAATTCAGCTCAAACCACCTGTATCAACTCTTTGAAACAGCATTCCAATTAAACCTATTCTTCGGCACTTTCATGATAGCCCCCAATTTATTTCCCTTTCTCATATACATCCAATTCTGAAAGACATTATTGAATCTGCTGCTAGCACACTTTCAGGTAGAGCACTCCAGTTCATAATAATTCATTGCATCGAATAATTCTTCCCGTCTTCCCTGTGATTCTTCCCCCAATTATCGCAAATGCATGTCCTCTGTTAACTGTGGTTCAGTTGGTAGCACTCTCACTTCTGATTCAGAGTTCAAATCCCACTTCAGCATGGTGGCACAGTGGTTAGCGCTGCTGTCTCATGCACTGAGGACCCCACATTTTCAACATTGCACCGCTGACTAAATTTCAAATGTCTCTCATTGGCTATAACGTGTTCCGTAGTATTGAAAGGCACTATAATAAATGCGAGTCAAGTGAGGACTTTTTCCTGCCTGTGAAAACAATGAGGGCTCGAATGGATATCCCCCAAAAGCAGCCACATCGATCATGATGTGCAATTAACCCATCCTCGTTCACTGAAATGTGGACAGGTCATCAATTTTGGCTGCTCATTATAATGCTTTCCATGTGGCGTTTACCATGCTATTCATTGGCTGCTCTCAAGAGCAGGGGGCTCAAAATCGGAGATGCTGAGGACTACTTAAAACTGCACCTCTTAAAGGGAAGGTGCATTCTCTTAGAACAGGTGGCAATCATGCAGAAAGGGCCTCTCTCTTGAGATTAGATTTTTAAAAAGATGAGATATTCTGTATCCTCAGTGCATTGATAGCATCATTCTGCCAGTGACCTGCTGTTGCCTTCAGGCTATGAGTCCAGACATATGCTGCCCATGTTGACATGATATAGTCCATACCTGGGCCTTGAAGGCCCAGAGCTGTTTGATGTCTTCAAGACCTTTGTCGTCTCCTCCATTAAAAACCGATAGCCTTAGTTGTCCACTAGCTAGCTACACCTTGCTTTGTTATGGTATTCATAAGCCAATGTTACAGCTAACTGTCACAGAATTGAAGCACCATTCCTGCTGCCAAGATATTGGGTATTAACCTGCATGATTTACTATCTCTAGTCACACTGGGAATTGGGTGTGATAGAATGAAATCCCTTTTGATTTTGGTATATCTCTGGGGTTGTTCCCCTTAAACAAGGTTGAGCGGAGATTTGATGGAGGTAGCATTGAATTTTCAGAGCAGAAGGAGGCCATTCTGCCCATTGAGTCTACACCAGCCCCTGAAAAAGCACCTTACCTAAACCCACACCTCCTTCCTATCCCCGTAACCCAGCAACCCACTTAATGTTTGAACACTTATGGGGCAATTTAGTGTGACCAATCCAACTAACCCGCACATCTTTGGACTATGGGAAGAAACCGGAGCACCCGGAGGAAACCCACGTAGCACAGGGAGAAGGTGCAGTCTCCGCACAGACGGTGATCCAAGCCGAGGAATCGAGCCCGGGTCGCTGGTGCTGTGAATCACTTGGGGTAGAGGCAAAGTAGATGGAGAGAAACTTCCCTTTTATCGAAGGTTCAAGAACAGAGGACACTGATTTAAGATGATTAGCAAAAGTACTTAAGGTGACATTAGGAAGCTTTTTTCAAAAACAATATTTCAAAAGAATTGGATTGGCACTCAAAGATAAAACATGTGCAGACTGACAGGGAAAGGGTTGGGAAGTAGAACACGCTGAATTGCTCCTGCAGAGACCTGGCAAGGACTCAATGAGCCAAATGGCTTCCTTCTGTTCTGTGACCCATTTGCCAAATTGTGAGCAGTTTTGGGCCCTGTATCTAAGGAAGAATGTGCTGGCCTTGGAAAGGGTCCAGAGGAGGTTCACAAGAATGATCCCTGGAATGAAGAACTTGTCGCATGAGGAACGGTTGAGGACTCTGGGTCTGTACTCATTGGAGTTTCGAAGGATGAGGGGGGAACGTATTGAAACTTATAGGCTACTGCGAGGCCTGGATAGAGTGGACGTGGAGAGAATGTTTACACTTGTAGGAGAAACTAAAACCAGAGGACACCATCTCAGACTAAAGGGATGATCCTTTAAAACAGAGATGAGAAGGAATTTCTTCAGCCAGAGGGTAGTGAATCTGTGGAACTCTTTGTCGCAGAAGGCTGTGGAGGCCAAATCACTAAGTGTCTTTGAGACAGAGGTAGATAACGTCTTGATTAATAAGGGGAATCAGGGGTTATGGGGAGAAGGCAGGAGAATGGGGATGAGAAAGTATCAGCCAATGATTGAATGGCAGAGCAGACCCGATGGGCCGAGTGGCCTAATTCTGCTCCTGTGTCTTATGGTGACCATTGTACGATGTGGCATGAGATGACATGCAATCAATCACACCCTGCACCATGGGGAAGCCGTGTGAGGCCATTTGCTCCCATGGCCTGTTGGTCTCTGACAAGGTAAAATAAAATATAATTGTGTCATTGAATAGAGTGTCAGTAACCTCTGTAATGATACGTATATATATAGACAAGTAAAGAGTTAATGATTACATCTTAGTGTAACAGAACCATTAGAGGGCAACACTCGATCCCACTATAAATATGAGAACTCAAAGGATCTTGGGGCTCTTCCAACGAGGACTGACTAGGCAACAGAGTGTTAGCGAGATTGATCACAGCATAGTTTAGCACGTGTAGTTCAATTTGTTATTACTTTAATATAGATTACTTGATTACTAGTTATAGTTCTGTGGGCTGTGCGAGCTCAATATTAATCAATCGTTAGTAAATAAATCAGTTTTGTGTTAAGTTAAAAATTGGTGGTTTCTTCAGAATCACACCATCAGACCATTCTGGATTACGAAGCATGAGTAAGGATATATTACCAAAGAGTAATATAACAACCTCCAAAACACAACAGTGGATGGCAATCTGCAAGATGTTGCAGATAACGCCAGCTCCAGCCTGGAGGAGCCAAATGCAGAAACATTTGCTACTACAATCACTAATAATGCACTCCTTGCAGCATTCTGAGATTGTAGTTGTGCCTGCAGCAAGTGATGGATTTTTCAGTTAAGATGTCCTTACTGAAGTACAGATATTTGATACATTCTTTGCAGAAGTTCAGATAGGAGAATTTACCTCCTGCTGAGAGCTTATCTCCCTCTCCTCCCCTTGCCTTTGCTAGCAGCTTGTCCTGTTTTGTGGTCTCTGCTTATTCTCCCAGTCACGAATTCTAGGGTGAATATCTGTTCATGAGCCCATTTCTGAGAGCAACTGGTTTGTTCAGAAGCCTTGAAGGCAGCTCCAAGTCATTCAGTAGACCACTTTTTGTAGACTTTTACAACTTGGAAAAAAAACAAAGTATCAAACACTTATGGAAATGTAGCAGGACAAGAGTAAATCAACCAGCCTGTAAATTGTTGATGACCCTTTTCAATAATGCCGTCATTGGAACGCTCCCTGTTGCATAACTTGTACTGAGTAGTCATGGAACATTGTGCTCCAAAATGGCGCAATTAGCAGCAGGTCAGCGCTTCATGCTGATTGATGTCATGATCTGGCTGCTCTGCATACATTTGGTGGATGTTAACAGGGTGGGTGTTAACAGTCTCACCAAGGTGCCATGATTCATGGCTGAAGTCTGCACATATATCAGATGCCATGTTGGTCCTCAATCAGCACCAGTATTTGGGCATCAGCAAGCCCCACTTTCACCCAAGGTGTTTGTAATCATTTGATGAGGGTTATGATTTATGTTGCCTACAGTTACCTGATTATTCAGTAATTTGTCAGTAAATTATATCCTTGACTAAAGAAAACTGGGCTGGTTCAGCACACTGGGCTAAATCGCTGAATTTTAAAGCAGACCAAAGCAGCACGGTTCAATTCCCGTACCAGCCTCCCTGGACAGGTGCCGGAATGTGGTGACTAGGGGCTTTTCACAGTAACTTCATTGAAGCCTACTTGTGACAATAAGCGATTTTCATTTCATTTTCATTTCATTTCATTTTCACATGGCAAAGTAGTCTGCTGAATCTTAAGGGAAAAAAAATATAAAGCAAATAAGGAACATTCATTTTGTTACTACAAAAATATTATTTTTAATTTGCTTGATTTACATTTGATTTAGGTTATCAGCACAGGAATATATATCCATATCAGCATTATTTATTACTTTACCTCCATATACAATATCCGCCTATATATAACCTCATAGACACATTGGGGGCGATCCAACGGCCACATGAATATATATCCATATCAGCATTATTTATTACTACACCTCCATATACAATATCCGCCTATATATTAACCACATAGACACATTGGGGGCGATCCAATGGTCACTCTGTGCCTGAAAAGCAGCTCGCCGTGGCACAGCGTGGCCGTTGAAAGCCAGGAGACACCGCTTCCGGACTCTACCTGGCTCGTCATGTCACAAAGACCCTCCCATAGTGTGTTCGGGCTTAGGAGAAAGAGGTCAGTGATTGTTTTGGGGACCACTGAGATTGGGGCGCCATTTTAAAATGTGCGGCCATGTGTTCCCCATTCAGGCCCCTTATTCAACGCGAGTCGTTTTGACTAGCCATGTGTTTCTCGGCACTGCAAGCGTCGGGAAACATGTGGCTAAACCCGCTCACTCAGGAACTTGGTTCCATTTTGGGAGAAGCATGACAATTAGGTCTAATTTCCTATTTCGATAGATGTTTCTGCACCTTCTGTCCTGATCCTGCAAACGTTACAGTGAACATTTGGGAGAACCTGCAGGGAAATCTTGCTACCTCAAAGTGTTTGAAGGACCACCAATGTGGAGGAAATTTCTCCATATACATTAGACACTAAATAGCACAAATTTGGGAAAGGAACTGAAGAATGCATCAGCAATGGCCACACTGAGAATTGTTATATCTCTGATCGCGATTAAATTTCTTGCCAGCACCCTTTTTTTTCAGTTTGACCATCTGAAGCAGATGAATGAATTGGACTGTTGACTAGGTTGCCAGAGCTAGATTTCTGAATTCATAATAATTCTATAAGGTTGTTCTCAGCATATTTTGCAAAGTAGACAGGTCGCAGTTTAGTAACAGTGGATTTACATGCTGTTTTCTTTTATTTCTCTCAGCTCAATGCCATAAAATTACTGTCTGTCTCTCAACTGGGGGAATTGTCTGGTAACAATGGGACACTGAAAAATAGTTATGATGTGCAGCAAATTTTCAAAAACATAAACGCTGACAATGTTATCAAGTTCATTGACGCATTCAGAACTGCGGTCAACCAGGTGGGAGACTTTATCAATCTGTTTTAGATTACTATGATGAGTATCACAGCATTCCCTCTAAATGAATTGTTTAGCTTCCAACGTTTCCATCACTGTTAACACCAAGCAGATTAATGAAATTACTGTTCAGAAGTTCAAAGAGTGAAATTGGACTCAAAACAGTAGCTGTGTTTCTCTTCACAGATGCTGCCAGACATTGTGCTATGTACTGTGTCCAAACAGTGTGGAGACAACCAAGCTTATATGTCCTGGATGTGTAATTCCTTAATTGCCCACTAGAAGAATGTGAATATTTTGGTGGTAACTCTTACCTTTCCTAGATAGAGCCTATCTTTATATTAAAATTGTTTACCTCTGAATTTTTCAGACAAATGTGGTTTTCGCTCCTGGTGTCCATGCAGCTTTGCTAGGAGAAGTTCTGAACCTTATTCAATCAGTTCTTTCAAATGCCAGCAGCACTGAGCTCCAGTTCTGGTTTGGTACAAGACTGAAAACACTGCTACCTGGACTTAATGCAAGCATGGTACCTTCAGTATTTGTCACTGAAAGCTGCAATGGATCTCAAATCATGTAAGTCTGGTGCAGATTTCTTCTGTTTATAATGAACATAGAAATACAAACATTTATTATTTTTGCACTAGTTCCATGAAAGTCAATTTTTATTCAGGTGGTTGATATTCAAAGGGAGTTAAAATAAAACTCTTTGATTGATATCTTTCTTTGATCAAAAAAAGTATGCGTTATTTTGTGTTTTTGAAATCTGCAAAGGTTTTGAACAATAATGGGCCAGCTTGCTGAAGCAGATATCAGCTGTCGGTAGATTTGTGAAGTTTAGTGAAATTTATGTGGCTATCAACAAAAAAAGTGTTTTTTGCTCCCGATACATTTTCACATTCCACTTCCAGACATGAGACCTGACACAAATGCAGTTAGCCAAAAACTACGAACAGACCCACAGGGCAAGGCTGGGACATGGATGGTTCTGAGGTGGAAAGAACAGTGATTACGATGGGACTCTGGATCGGGGGGCAGGGAAGAGATCTGGGTGTGGTGAATATTGGAAATCAATTATCGAATTCCTTACAACCACCCCATTGTACTTCCCATCCTGCTCCTCTCTTTGGACATTTCCTGCTATGAAGTGTCGTGGTCTGTATTTTGGCTGTCCTTATTATATCTTCACAGGTAATGAATATGTCGTACCTGTTTAATAGGATTAGTGCCCTATTCTCCATCTCAACTGGATTCTCTTTAACCTGCATAATATCAGTTACACAAGCCCTGTTTTGAACACCTGCAACACTTTGAGGTGTGACCGAAGTCTGGAACATACCATCCAGATATTTATTACTTCCCCTTTCCTTATGAATCAGTGTTTCCAACTCACACTCCAGCTTAGAGATATCTTCTGTAGATGGGTTCATCGGGGACAATCTTACTGTCCATAACTGCAAACCAGGTACATAACCTTGTTCTGCTATATCTACTTTTTTTTGTTGTAAGGTTTTTCCACACATGAACTTAATTTGAACACTAAAATTTTAAATATTGTCACAAGCTTGCACAAACCAAGTACAGGAGGGACAAAATAATCACATCCTTACCCCTTTTGCACTCTATTTACACTACATCATTGTCACCCTCACTCTTTGAAGGATGTTAACAGAAAAGGTACAACGCAAGAATGGGCTAAGTTTGAGCCAATCATTCTGGCCATGGCTGTGCCAACATTGCTTGACTTCCTGCACAACTACTGTTATACAATCATAGCCAGCTTGCCTTAGAGATTATTAGCCGTAAACCACGAACACATAACATTTTCTGTTGTACATAGCTTGTAAATATTACCTCTGGGCCCTCCTTAATGGGACGAAACACTGCAAGACGAGACGTGGA